>NW_010531458.1:4214-21961 GCF_000687285.1 Phaethon lepturus | reverse complement strand
GCTTGCTCGGGGACCGAATCAAAAGGGGATTATTGTTTTACAGCTGTGCTAATGCACCGAGCAGACACAAAACCGGGCAGGCTTTCTGCCGAGCTGCCGCTGAAGCGGGCTCCACACGCCAGCCCGGACAAAGTGCGGTGACTTAGAGCTCAAATGGCTTCAGCGAGGTGCCAGGAGCCGAGCTCCCAGAAGGAAGCGCTGGCGGCCGCTCCGCTGCCTTCCTGCTTGAGCTGCGGCCAGCAGTGCGTTTTGCATGCCCCGACTATGCGGGCTGCTTCCCTATCGAGCCTGCGAAGAAGGGAGCAACCTTTTCCCTGGTAGCTAAAAGATGATATTGTAACCTCAAGCCGTATTATTTATTTTAACCCCCCTAGGAATCAACTGCCATTTAAAAACTGTATTTAAGAGTTTTCTCCTGCTCCGCTGGAAATGCTCTCTCCTCCTGGTGCTAGTCCAAACTGAGCTCTGCGGCTTTGAAAAGCTAAGAAACAAGTCTTAAATATCGATACACGCCTGCACAAATACAGATACGCACGAACATACACACAGGCGTGCGCGCAGAGTCAGGGAGGAGTCGCATTTTTGGCTGGCGCGAATTAGCGGAGTTTAAAGGGAAGTGGAGTGAACGGCACCGCTTCACATCCACCAGGAATCCCACCCCCTTCATTTAAAACTATGCCTGCCACTTAATTATTAGATAAAGAGTAGCTACTAATCAAGGGCAGTTTCTAAATGAAGATATGTGGTGGAGTGGTCGCCATTAAAAAGCTGGCATTTGCCAACAGTTACCGCACAGTGGTAGATTAGAAACCACAGTTTCCCCCTCTATTGAAATCAGGAAATATGTGTGTTAATTGTGGGGTATCTTTGGGCAAACGCTCTCTGGTTTTTTCATGGTGGCAATTCTGTCTGTGCATGCATGTGTGCCTTGCAGATATAGGCAAACACCGTGGCAGCAAGGAGAAATATTTATCTGTGCTCCCTCCAACACCAGAAAAGCAACATTTTCTAAGAGAACCTCTCCACCTCAAGAGTCCCAGTTCGGAAACTAGGCCTGTGTGTTGATCTGACAGCTACACATGTGAGGCAAACGGGGATATTTCATCCTTGGCACAGCATCCAGCGCTCCAGTCTGCAAGGACTGCATTTGATTTTGTCGTTTATCTTAAATGGCTAAGAGACCACCAGTGCAAAACATTTGTGTGAAGCTTTTGCCAAAACCACAAGTGAAGAGTCTAAATTCCCTGTGTAAATACTTGAGCTTCAAGCATCAGGGATAAAATTTGTGCTCTTTTGTGAGGACTGGTTTTAAATAGAAGCCATCTCTGTGGCTCATGGAACAAGGAAGGCTTTTTTATTTGGGGGGCTCAGTTGCTTGGCTTTTGCAACTGTTTGATCTCCCTGGAAGTACTACGCAAACAGGTAATGATAACTACTATCCAGATCGTACCTACGTTGCATTTTGGGTGGGACTGTGCACTAGGCATGTGGAAACTGAAACCAGGACACATGGATTTCTATGTGTATAGGAACCACTCTACCGGCGCTGTAACATATATGAGTAACAAGTTTGTGTTTTTCATGGAACAAGCAAAAAGTCACAAAGATTCCCTCCAACGACTTAACAATTGTACCTTATATTCCTAATATAAAAATAACTAGGCTAGCATAGGCTATGTTGAGCTGCCTGGGCACTTGTCCTTGCTGGGAAAGTTGTGTGCTTGAAATCGGGATTTAGAGTAGGGCCACAGGGTAGCTACACCTCAGGTTACACCTAGACATGTCTGTGGCCCCACCGTGACTAAGGACACAGGTCCTGCAGTCGCTCAGCCCTCTGCACATCATGGTGCCATGCTACAGGTTTTGAAGGAGCTCATCACACAGAGGAACGGTATGAAGCCCACGAAGTGTACCATCAACCACAACTGCATGGGGTTTTAATGTGGAGGTGCGCAGGTCCTAGCATACAACACTACCCTGAGAGCAACAGCCTCTCCTCTAGTCCTGGTGCGTCCCACCTTTCCATTGGCAATGAATTTGATACAACCTGCACAGCCCTGAGGCATCTGAGAAGATGCTCAGAGCTCACCAAGTGGGTGCAGGGAAGACCTCCACACTCTTATCCAACACATCAGTGTGGAAAGGGAATTAGGGTTTCACATGGGAGCTTTCTAACCATCTAGGCAAAGGGATCCTGTAAGACCCTTCCAGCAGAGGTACCAGGAGCAAACCAACAAGGTGCCTAACAAATTTATGGGAAGGACTACATGAACCAGTTGCCACTGAAGGGATGGAACTGAACGTGTCACTCAGAAAGTCTTTGTCTGTGCATTGATGTATATATGAGAAAATCCAAATTGTGCTAACCTAGTGTCAGAAAGGAAAGGGTTGGTAAGGGAGAAGAAGAATGGACAAAGAGAGACTCCACCAGACCCTCAGGGAGTCCCATCACCACTCCCAAGTCCAGAGCTAAGCAGCAAAGATCGTGGCACTGCCAGACCAGGAGGCTGAGTCTGCCCGTACAAGCAAAGTCAAACAAGGTGATTCCTCCTCTGTGCTACCACTTTAGGGCTTGCTTCTTTGTCACACATCAGCACAGTCCTACAGAAGCAGATCACCTGGCAAATCATGAAGAGGGAAATCGTATCCACCGGCCTCAAGGAAAGACATGGAGAAAAGGAGTGCTCCACCGTTAGGTACAAGGTACCTTTTCATAGCTATAGAAAGAATCCTGGCGGTGCTCAGAAACGCTCAGCTTGTGTTTTCCAGGAACAGGCCCATGTTTTACCTCTCCAGCTCCTCTTCTGTGGGGTTTTTCCCCATAAAGGTTCTATTTAAAGCTGAAAATTAAGGTGGGGGCTCTACCATTCTTCAACTTAACTGCTACAGATGATGGACAAACACAAAATGAACAGATAAAAAGATAAACAGATATAGGTAGATAGATGATATCCTAAGGTGGTGCTGACAGTTTTCTGCTCAGCCCACACAGCACCAGACAAGGGAGGGAAACCAGTCTCTGGAATCCTATGGCCAATTGACCACATCATGTTGCACACAGGTTTCAGAAAGAAAACACTCCTACAAGCCCCCGACTACCACAAAGGGCACAGACAACCGGCACTAAGGGAAAGCAGACTGCAAGAACGGCACTGCAATCTTAGAGGCAAATACCCGACCCAGCCGGGGGGAGCGGGCGCACACGTGCAGCTCTGTGTCACTCGGACGTCGCTGACACAATGTGGGAGGCTCAATTTTCCTCTTGGGTCAGCACTGGGAAATCACTCACCTGCACTGCAGATGTCAATTATATATTCTGCATTCATTCTGCACGGATGCGAAGGCGAGTTTTGCACATAACATGAGTGAAACATGCACAGGGACTGTCACCTTGTAAATAAAAGACCTGCATTGCTGATGGTAAAGGAGGATTTCGTCCTCGTGCTTTAAACAGGCTTGGCATACTCAGTGCCTGTACACGGCAGTAGCTCACAGGTTATGTTGACTCCCAGGCACCGCTAAGAGTAATTTTTTTGCTCTCTGCTATTTTTAAACTTGCAAGAAAGAAAATAAGATAAATTGGACATGACCCCAGAAGATGGAAATGAGCCTAAGAGCCTAGATGAACACGACAAAAGCCACAATCAAGGCATAAATTGCATCCTTTTGTTGTCCCTCTCCCTGAGCCTGGGGATGACTGGCCATATGATATGGTATATGTAAAACACGACGGTCCTCTGGCACATCTGCAGAAAAGTCCCTGAGCAAAGCACAAAGATGGAGCTGCAAGCAGCATTCACAATGTCCCACCTCAGCGTGGTTCAGACCAGGGAACCTGATCTTAATTTAAGAGGTCTTGCTTTACCTCTCATGTCGCATGTAAAGGCAGCCACACGTAGCTGTGTAGCTGGCGCGTCCCTGGGGGTGTTGTGTGCTTGCCTGGGTGGGTGCCTGGGTGTGTGTCTGTGCTCAGGCAGACAGGCTGGTGCACAGGTCGAAGTGTAAGCCACTTAACACAGCACGAACCAAGTTTTTCCATGTGTCTCTCTGTGCCTGTCTGGTGATGGAAAATCAGTCAATAGCTGGTTAGAGACTGAAGTTCAGCTCCATTATTAAAAAACTCTCTTTCAATAAAAAGAAAAACATCTGTTCAAAAAGTGCATGGCTACAAACTCAGAGTAGCTGCAGCCTCATCCCTGCCCTGTGCCTGTCATGTTCAGGGAGAGTACTGCAGATGTTTTGAGATGGGTTTTACATGTACCATTGCAGCAGCTTTGAACAGACACGTCCACAAGTGAAAGACGGACCTATTCACTAGCCTTTCCAACAGATTTTTTTCCTAAAACAAGTTGTCTCATCTTTATTACACCCATATCAACAGACTCTTCCCACCTGATATTAGTATCTTTCTACCATGTCTTTTTACACAGACATCAACAGGGTTGACAAAGCGAACGTGCACATACACACATGTGCACACACACACACAGACCGTACAGAGACACAGATGCACAAACACTTCCAACAGCAACTAGCAGAGCACCGCATGCACGCCCTGCAAGCGGCAGACACACAGCATCCCCCAGGAAAGGCAGGAGGTCTCAGTGGTATGGGCGGACACGCTGTTATACACACTCACGCACGGGGTCCGGCGCTCAGCCAGACACACCTGCACACCAGCCTTTACCTCTTCCCCCAGCACACACCCAGCGGTTTCAGAGCAGTTCCCCCGCACCAACCTATGATGCTGAGACTAAAACTTTGCTTGGGCTGGAAATGGAAAGGTTGCACTGGGGAAAGAAGGAAGGAAGACAAGGAAGGGATTTCTTTTTATATTTTGCTCAGGGATTTTTTTTTTTTGGCAGACAAGGATTCCCTTTGAATTGATACATTTCTTTCTCCCAAGAATTTCGAATGATAATGCATAAATGAGTCATAGATCAAGAACAGCGACATGGTGAGCAAGAAGGAGAAAGAGTGGGACTGAGGGGCACTGGCACAGAAATTTGATTTTCCCAACCCCCCCCCTTCCTCCCCCCATGCCAAGACATTAATTCTCACAAGTCGGAGAAAATTACTATGCATGAATGCAAAAAGCATGATCAGGAGTAATTAACATGGCTTCATATGCAAATTTTATTAATGCAGAAGTACAAAGTCATTATGCAAATGAAACTTACGTCAACTCTCTTGACAAATATTCATCTCTAAAGCTCAAGTTTCTCCCTTCTAATTTTTTTTTTTTTTTAATTTCTGGTGTTTTTTTAAAAAAAAAAAAGTGACGAGGACCGTTTGACAAGTTTGGAAAGTTGTTTCTCAACCGGAGAAATTTATTCTTGCATTGTTGATATATTTTTTTTTGTTGTTGTTGGCAGGTACACGACAGCTCATGGAGGAGAGCGGGAGGATGGGGGACGCAGGCTACCAGCAGCAGGCAGCCAATCAAAACGCCAGCGGCTGTAATGAGCGCGATTGATGACTGTTTGGCTTTACTGCAGGGTAATGAACTAGAATCCAGTCTGAGGAGGAAAAAAATATGAATATTCATGAAGCTGTGCTCCTGCCTTTGATGATTAAAGAAATTTTTAATATTCAAATAAGCGCTTGCCAAGTGATTAACAAAGAACAAGCACGCAGGAATATGGAAATGGAGCTGTGGAAGATTTGGGAGTCACAGTCTGTGCAGAAAAGACAGCACAAAATTTCATAAACAAGATAGGCAGATAACCCAATTCAAATCTGAGCGAATAAAAGGCGAAAAAATCCCCTTCTTTTTCATTAGTTTGGATATTGTATCAGTCACTCTGTTTTAGAGTGCGAAGGAGAATAAAAGCAACCAATGCAGTAAGACAGGGGGGAACATCCAAACCCTGAGAAACCCATCCCAGCAATTACAAAGTAAGAATCCTGGGTGAGAAACCGATAGGAAGAAGACGGCTAAGTCCACCGTCTGCTGTGGGCTATTGCTTTTCAAAAGCAGTAGCCTGCCTGATGCTGGGAGCCTACCAGCCTCTGAGAGCCGCCAACTTGTTGTAGACGACAGGCAGGAGTTGAAAGTATCCTGAAATAGCCGAGACCGGTCCCTGACGTTAAATCCCTTTCCTCTGCTAGAGGGTACACCGCGGGGCTTCCCCACTGTCTGGGCGAGGAGTGAGGGAGTGCAGCAGAAAGAAGATATATTACTGCCAGAGGAAAAAAAAAGAAAAAAAAAGTGCAAAAGAAGGGTGCAAGGAGGTCTCAGCTGCCCACCCTGGTAATCAGCTGGTAAGAAATGTGTTTTCCATGCCTGAGCCAGAAAGGTCCTCCACTCCCCACAGGTTTCTGAACAAGGGTACAAAAATCCAGCCACGTTACAAAATGTCTGACAAGTTCAGGCTCTCACAGTTTAATAGCTTCACTAAGGATTCACACTGAAGCACATAATAACAATATTAGCTGCTAAAATGACTCTGCAGTTAAAATACATCTAATTAACAGCCAGCAACATCCTTTTTTTTTTTTGTCTATTTTGGAACAACAGTTAACTTCAGGGCTACTTTATACCAGGATGAGATGTGGTTACTTTCTGTTACTCAAAAGCCAGAGTAAGGATGTCTCCAACACTTAGGGCATTGGAAAACCGACTCACCTTCTTTGTTATTAGATCCTGGCGTTTCACAGGCCTGTTTGGCTTTCTGCAGATCTTTAACAACTCTAGTTAATTATTTCCTATTTTAAAGTCTAAAGAAAGCATAGTCTAGGTACCATTTAATAATTAGCTGGTGTCTTCAGAATGTAACATTTCAACGCTACTTAAAAATAATAACAGCATGAGGACAATGCTACAAAATGCAGAAAACGGCCATGACTGGAACCTTCCGAGCTGCCGTGAAAAGACATCATGGAGCTAATGGGATTTTTCCCCCCTATATCTGCTCCGTTTTTGGAGATACAAAAATACCCACCATTGAGGTACCTCAGGAAAGAAAAGGGAAAAAAAAAAAAAAAGGAGAAGGAAAAGAAAGGAGGAAAAAAAAAGAAACACCTAAACATAAGTAAAGATAAGGTTAAACACCATGCAGGGGCATTGCTGGGAGTCTTTCCTCTGCATAATGCCAAGACCTTTCGAAGATGCCTGTTGTCTCTAGGTGTGCGTGGGCGGGTGAAGTGTGATATTACATAACACACACGCGGCAGCGGCTGTGCACAACCGTACTGATTAAAACGCTTGACTGTGAAACTCAGCTTTCCATTCCCTGGGTTGTTCGTAGCTCGTGTCAGACCCTTGAACACCATAAATGTTATCCTTTGTCTATGAGATTCCTCAGCTTTATTTTAATCAATGCATTTTCTTTTTTAATGACAGGGAAGCAACTACCAGCTCACACACTTGGTTGCTTTGAAGCCCTTCTTAAATGGCAGTTGAGTTCTACCATATAAATGTGAATACTTCATATTTATGCCACTTTTTCTTCCTTTCTTTAAAAGAACCCCATTTACATATTTCTGGAGAATAATGATACTTCAGCAGGGCAGGTGAACACACATTTCAGCATATGGAGTCAATGGGAAAAAGTATTCAGAGTCAATATTGTAAAAATCAGCCCCTAAATTTAAGTGGCTTGAATTGAGCGTGCAGCTGTGGTTGCCTGTCAGTAGTTAGATGCTGTAATAATAATAATAACAACAACAACAATAATAACAATAATAATAATAATATGCCTTTCATTTCTCTAGTGACTTCCACGCAAAGGTCTGGAAGCACTTTACAAAGATAAATAAACTGTGCTTGGAACACCCCGTGTGGTTAATAAATATCCTAATATATCTAAATACCCTGTTCTGAGCATGCAACCCTTCTTACTGAGTAAAAATCCACCTTTTAGGTCATCCACGTATTTGCGCATGGCATTTTGGAGGCTGAGACATCGAGGGCAGGCTGTGAAGACTTTTACTTACCTAAGAGACCATGTGGATCCCCAGAAGTAGCCCACACTACGCCTGCAAGATTGCTTATGCAGTGTCAAAACCCGTCTTTTAGGAAATAGGGGTGTGGGTTGTCGCTGGACCTGCTCGAGGGCCAGGGTGGGAGGCCCGTGGGGGTGTCCACGTGCCACAGCATCGGCAGCATCCCTACGAGCCCGGTACCCGCGGGGGCTCCTGCAGGACCACCTGTCCCCCCTCCCACCTGAGGCTCATCCAAACCTGCTCCCAGACCCTTGTCTGTGCTTTGAACATGAAGCGAAGGGAAAAAGCGAAACTTCCTGGCTCACCCCCATTACACACACGAGAAAAAGGACTCGCGCCTCCCCCGGGGTCGCATTCATCGCTTCCTCCTGCCATGCGCATTGCCCACCCCACTGACGCAAGGCTTTGCCCCGGGAGGACCGTACGTACCCCTCTGCTATGAGAGCGACCAGGAGCAAGAGGAGGGGAAACAACAGCAGGATTGGGCCTAAAACTTCATAAGGGATAAGTAAAAAGAGCACGTCAACAGATGTGATCTAACACAGGGAACCAGAGCATTTTCCCACCGCAGGAGAGTGGTCTTGCAGACAGGGCTCTGGGCTGGGACGGGGGCCGGGGCGCACGCCCCAGGGCACGAGCCACCCGGACTATGGCACATCCCCTCCCAGAGCTCGCCTTTCCCCTTCCCACCCTCTGCCCATCTGGTCTGTTCAGTCCCAAAACGCTTCCAAGCAGAGCCCGGCTCTCACTCCGGGAGTGCGGAGTGCCTCACACAATGGTGCCCTGATCTGAGCTGCAGTGTCCAGAAGCTACCGCAATAAACCAACAAATAACAATAATCACCCTGATTTGTGGGGTTTGTTTTCCAAAAGGCATAAAGGGTTGACAATAAACAGTTCATCAATTTTCCCAAGTTTGTTCCCCAAGTCTTGTAATTAAGTCCTGGGGAGTTTCAATGGCTGTAAAAATCCTTGTGGGGATTAAAATTTTTTGTCATTATTATATCGTGAATATTTCTATATACCAGCAAATATTCCTGATGCTATTGAAACATACAACCACCCCAATAGAAGACTGCAGCAATTTAAGAAGCCCTGGAATTAATAAAGGAACTCAGTGGATGGAAAAAGCTGTTTCCAAAGGGCAAAATAATATATACAGGCAGCTAGAGAGAGGAATACCACTACAAAGAATCCGAGGGCTTGACCACAAAAGCAAAAGGTCAAGAGGCTAAAATGAAGCAAGTGAAGTGGCCAGGGAAGAGCCCCAGACAGGCAGGAGTCAGTAAGAGCGGTGGACTTCTCTGCCTTGGCCATTTGGGACTAAGCCCTGCTTACACCTGCAGGCACTGCGCTGCACGCATGCATCCCCAGGCAGAATACGGCCTCCGGAAAAGACAATGGCAGGATTTGCTGCTCGGGTAAGTATCTCTTCCATGCTCCAAAGTTTGCCTTCTACTAGTATTTTTGAATTTTTTCCCTAGCCCACACTAAAAAAAAAAAAAAAAAAAAAAAAAAAAAAAATCACTGGTGGAATTAGGCAGGATGAGGCTTTAGCAGCTCTTCAGCTGTTTGGTAGCAAAAACAATTCCTGGAAGGGGAGAGAACTTGGGGAAAAAGAGGCAGATGAAGTCACTCTGCCCCTCCCTCTGTGCCTCAGTCTCCCCATCTGCGAAAATCAGCTAATGACATCCACCTGATTTCATTAAGTGTCCTGGAAACTAAAAAGACTCTGTAACAGCAATATATTAAGCAGCAGCACTGTTAACTGCTTCACTGCTGGAAATGTGAAGGAGAACCATCAGGTGATGCTGATGTCCCTGCAAAGCACAGATGGACAAACTTAATATACAGACACAATTAGCTTTGGGAGAGAATCACAGTTCCTGGGTTTTTGTCTCACCCCTTGCCAAAAGCAATATAAGTGTAGGCACTTTATAAGTGCTGAATTTCAATGTGAAAAATCAGGTACCTGCCTAGTGTGCATGCATACATTACACCTCAAGTAATGTAAGTGTTTGGGGGGGTCCCATTAACATGCACGTTTATAATTTGCAAATTTTCCTTTGTGCACGGAGCATGTTCACCCTCAGCAGTGCATTTCAGTACACCAAGCAAACTTAAGCAAAGCAGGGCAAGCAACCATGGAGGGGGGAAAGCAACAGAGATTTTTAAAATGAGGATTCCCTTTGAGTTTTGGATCTCTCAGGGGAAAACCAATCCAGCTGCACGTGTACAAGCGGGCCCAAGTCTGATAACTTAATCTGTCAAATTGAATGAGCAGAGCAATCATCTGGAGATGGTAAAAGAATCCACCAAATGAGGGGAACCCTGAGGATCTAAAGCTTCAGTCCTCAATTTACTGGACACCAGCACAACTGAGTAAATAATGCTTACTGAATAGAAAAGAGGCTAGAAAATTAACTAGCTTTTAAATAACAAAAGAAAGCAGACAAATAAACCAGCAACCAGGAATCTAGCTCAGACTGTAATCTAAGCTAAAAAAGGGAAATAATAAACAGACGTTTCTTTTGCACAAGGAAGCATGCTGCGAACCTACGCCCCGTCCTGCTGCTAAATAGCACAACGAAAACTTTCACCCAAAGACTTGGGTGAAAGACGAATTTGACCAGTCACAAGCGCTAATTAGACAGGATAACTGAACCCTGCACCAGGAGAGGTAAAACACAAGTACGGTATAAGAAGAACCCCTTACTCCATTCAGTATGACACAAAACTAAGAGCAAAGCCAACTACAAGAAACTAAGAACCATTCTGCATACAGGATATTTTTTCTGAGGTACATTTTTTCTGGACCAGACTTCCCCATAACTCCCAATTCATCCATTTAGTTGTACAGAATAGCATCTTCCTCCATAAGATAAAAGTATAAGACACAAAAATGTTTTTTATTATCAGGTCTGCTTGAAATGGAAGCTGAAGTTGATTACCCAGGAAAGTGTATTTTAAAAAATATATAACAAAACAGAGATACTGCACCAACTGAGGTTAAGCAAAAGGATTCCTTCAAACATCCATGGTCAGGATGAGGAAGTGATATTAAATTCATACCTACCACCCTAGTAAAATAACAGCTAGTAGCTTTTTGTTTTGTTTCTGAATAAAATGTCAATATACTCAAACAGCAGCTTACTGCTGTATTTCACAGTCTAACCAAATCTTTCTATAACCTCTTGCATTACAAGCAAAATCTCTAAAATGTCACCAACTAAAAAATTGAACTAGCCTGTAATTAGTTTCAACAAAGTAGTCCTTTTAACCCTAAGTTTCTAGATGTAGATGGCATTTCCAAAGTAAGTGTTATGAACCTTCCTTAAGGACAAGCAGAATCAAATTGTAAAATCATAAGCAGCGATCTAGTAGTTCTTCCTCTAAGCAAGCCTTTTATTTCCCTGTAATAAATTCAAATCCGGTCTTCAGTCTCCTAATAGGTGATCAGAGAAGATATGCATGCACACCTAAACCACTACAACAAACCTTATTTTTTTAAATAACACTTCAATCACTAATATAATAAAGACTGTTAAAACACGTTAGCACTGGTATCATTATTCCTTATGATTCAATATTCTAATGACTGGCTGTAACAGAGGTTTATGTTCTGCCGAGGTTTATACCACTATTTAATGTAATTAAGCAAACTGGCAGCCAAAGCCTCTATGGAAATATCATTTCTATCGCAGAGTATTCCCACCAGAAATTCAGAGGAATCATAACATACAAACTTTGATTCTGTTTATTTTTTCCCCTGTTCTGAAACTGATCTGGCATTTCTTGGACTTTGTAAAGTGGAAGAAGGAATTAATTTGGCTTCTGTAGACATGTTATTATTGACAATACTAATAATCTATGACAAATGGGCCATCCCCGCTCCTCTCTTTTAGCAGGCATTGCAGCCTGCAACATCGCTTTGTAAAACCCCAGAGCTGGACTTTTCTCATGCCGGGAGCCCTGTGAGCGTACCAGCAATGGGGTTTTAAGTAAGCCATTAAAATGCTAATATTCAGCACGGGCCAGATCCCTGTTACCACTGAAAGCAGAACTAAAGCTCCTCTGGAGACAGGATAAGGCCCTTCCAATGTGATCAAAGAGTAAATACATGCAAAGCTCTGATGGGAAAAAGGATCTCTTTTCTAATTTTAAAACCAAACAGGGAGAGTCCACCAGGCTCATAATCCATGTTACAGTCACATCTGGGATAACAGCAGCAAGGAGGATGGGTGCAGGCTAAAAAGTTGCCCCCTGAGGTTAAAGAGGAGCACTTAATACCCAGGATTGCACCAAAACAGAGTTAGTTCCCTTTTGGGGTACACTCTTCTCCACTTGACGCAGCCCTGCTGACAACAACAGATGTGCCATATACATATATATACACACACATACACATATATACACATGCACATATAGCTGTGCACGGCTTTGCACATCTGCATTCACCCCACCTTGCAAAGGGAGCCCAGCCCCTTCGGCAGCCATCACTCAAGCAAGAGGTTTCCGGGGCTGCCCAGGAGCACGGGGTCAGGAGCAGAATTCAGCCCCGAAATCAGAGTTCACCCACCGCCTGCAATGGCGGAGCTCGCGAGCCGACTTGGTTAAAATAAAGGCTTAGTTACCTCTCCCTCCCAGCTGTAAAGCTCTCTCTAGAGGGAAAAAAACACCAAAGCTGAAACAAAACCCACACCCATTTGTGGGGGGGGACAGGACAAGGAATGATAACGAGAAAGGGAAAATGTCTGGTTCCTATTATTGCTATCTCCAGCGCTTTCACCTCCACAAACAGCTTAAAGGACGGCTTCTGGAACGGGAGTTCAGCTTTCCTTAATGTGGGCTCTTAAACTGCCGGGATCTGGTTACGTTTTCTCCTTCTCCAGTTTTTAATACTTTTATTTTATATCCTAATATGGGGGGAAGGAAGGAGGAAAATCTCAGTGTCACTGTAAGGAAGAAGTCACCGGGTTTTGCGATCCAGCAGCTTCCTTGGCAGAGGGAACTGCTGGTTGGCATAATCCACTCGTTTGACAAAACTACTATTTCTGGGCACGGGCTCAAAAACAGGTAGGAAGCAAATGCTGAGAAATAAGGAAGTAAAAACAGCCAACAGATTTTTCACTACCAAGAACGCCAAGAGTAAACATGATTTATTTAGCTGTGTTTAACATGTCTCTTCTGCACTAGACTGCAGAAATCTGCTTGCATTTAGAGCAGGAGGAGGAGGAGGCAGGGGGAGGGGATGAAAAGGGAATCCATTACGCCGCTCCGCTGGTACTTTCTGAATTGTTCAGTCACACAGTTTTATTGAGTACAAGTATTTTCTAGCCCAAAATATATTCATGTGTCAGAAGAAAGCAGCACTAATCTGCTGTTAATTAACAAGCTGCTGCTAACAAAAGATGAAGGACCCAATTCATACAAACAATATTTACGTGGGTGTCGCATGATTTTGTCACAGATCTTTTCTTTTCTCCCCCCCCTCCTTCCCGCTGCCCCCTCCTCTTCCTCCACACCCAGTTGCAGGGATGCAGCGTGGAGGGGTCCTGTCTCCTCTTGGGACCAGCACCCACAGCAGCGGCGAGGACACCCACCCTTGTCCCGACCCAGCCAAACTCAGACAGGATCTCGCCTGAGGCACCCGGCTCCAGGGCTCCCATCTCCCCGCACAAGGAAGGGCCCTATCGCACGCTCGCAAGTGAAATTTCCTTAGATCCTTATTCAATTACAAGGCAGAAGCCATCTTCTGGCACCGTGCCCACGGTGGCAACGCTGCCGAGGCTCCGGGAAGTGGCACGAAACCTCCCATCCTCCATCCATCCCCACCGGCGGCACAAGGGGCTGCAAGAAGGGACGGGAGAGATCGCCGCCCACCCCGGTGCCCTGCCTGTGATTTCACATGTGTTTAATCCAACCTTTTTGCCCAGGAGTTTGGCGAGGGGGGGAACATGTTAACAGCACAGAGACCCGGAGGGATCCGGGCTTGTTCAAAAACACCACTGCGTACACGAAAGGGTAGGGCTGTGAGCGCTGAAGCAGAGGGCAAGCTCTCTCAGCGATAGCCCCACTGCCGTCACCCGCTCCCTGCTGTAATTTTGGACGGTAGCGCTGGCGGCCCCATCCAGAGGGGTGCGGAGTGCAGCAGGCTGCCTCGAGCCCCCGCCGGGCGCAGCCAGGCAGCTTGGAAAATCAAGCCATTCACATCTTTTCTGCCTCATCTGAGAAATGAGAGTGTCTGCCCGCGTATCTCCTGTGGGCGGTTTAAAGCTGGTGCTGGCAAAGAGATGGGAGGGTTAAAATCGACAGCAACGGGCACTAAAAATGCCTGGACTTGCTCCATTCCCAGGAACAAAGGTGCGATTGCAGGGTTGGAGAAAGGGCTGATGGTCTCCTGCGCTTTACCCATCAAGCCACGAAGACTTGCCCCAGAGAAAGCTCACAGGGGATAGGGTTTAGGCTCTGCTCCGCTCTGCCATCACACAGCCAGGGCTGGGAGAAGTGTAGGGACAGGAAGGTGGGAAACAGAAGTATCCAAGCATGATTTTGGAAGTGCCAGGGTGCTCCCATGATAGCACGCTGGGGTGGTATTTCTGCTAGCACCGTGCTCTGCACAGCCCAGTTAGTGTCTTGCCCTGAAGGCTACCGTTTCCTCGGCAAGAAACAAACTCCATGGGAGTATACACACCTACTCTTCCAGGTTTTCTCTCTGTACCCTTACCCTGTTCCTCAAAACATGGTTTTCACTGCAAAAGTCACAGCCATCCGCTCAGCACATCCCTCGGGCACCCTCACCAGCACCCAGCCCCACTTGCTGGCCGCAGCTCTCCCCCCGCCGCTGGCTCCCCGCCGCAGGGCCTGCTCTGGGCTCTGCCCTGGCAGCAGCCTCCGAAAGGGACCAGCCCTGAATGTAAAGTAGCACCCACTCTTCCCCACATCTTCCTCTCTTTGTGCACGTCCAGAGCCACCTTTACTATTTCTAGACGAGCATTTTCACAAAGTCCTGGCCTGGGCTTTTTCAAAGATCTATTTTTTTTTATTATTTTTTTGTTAACAGTGATATTTGAAACACTGACATTTACCATTTGAAAAACAAAGCGAACACATTTAAACAAGCGTCTTGAAAGAGCTAATGAAAGAGAAACAGATCCATCTGTATTGTATTCTCCACCCACTATCACTCAAAAAAATAAACCTTTCCAGATAGCAGGGAAATTTCCCAACAGCGAAGACAACAGGAGTTCCCAAGCTTCCTGCGGAGGGAGTGAGGACAACCGGTGCATCACCCCACCTAAGTAACGCCTGCTGCAAGCTGCCGGTCACCCAGCACAAACCCTAGCCTGAGCAGCCCCACAGCTCCAGCACTAACAGAGACCTCATCAATCCAGCTCATCAGTCCTTCCAAAACAAGCAGGTGCCTTCGCTAGGGATCTCTGACAGACACCGCTGCATCCATAACCTCCCCCTGCTTAAATATTTCTAATGAACGTTAATGGTCAGATAGGGAGCACTGAGGATTGACGGTGTTCTTCCTCACCCACAGAGCAGACGTGGTAAGGGTGAGGCCAGTCCAAGACAAGGCGCTGTCAAAAGCCCCCTGACCTGAGGGATGGGTGCTTCTGGTGGCCAGCAAAGATGTCCTTTGTTCCTGTGTATTAGCGCTGCTAACAGAAAACTACCTTGTGCACCCCTTTCAAGCAACAGCTCCGATCGGGTGTCCTCGATCAGCTTCAAAATCAAAAATAAAGTGCATCATCTTAAACGATGAACTTTGCATGATGAGGATAGCATCCTTCAGTGGAGCCTGAGCAGGCTGGAGTCGGGGCTCAGGGATTTTTTTAGGGGAGTTTGGGGGCTACTGTTTCAATGTCTTTCCACAAAAAGGCCCTGTACCATAAACATTAATCAAACACTATATTCTGCCTTTTAGTCTTGAACAATTACGAGTACAGTTTTGTGATCTTTAGCCATATTTACTGATACTCAAAGGCAGATTCTATCTTGTTAGATTGTTATAAATGGGACCCCAGGGAACTCGCACACAGGCGGAGGCAGATGTGAGAGAGCGCCTTCTCAGAGCTCGGGTGTGCTTCAGTTCTCTACTGCTGAAATTACAAATGTTTTGGAGGAAAAAAAAAAAGCTTTAGATTCCTCTGCCAAAGAGACAGCACAAAGAGCCGTCCATAGACTGAAAAAAAAAAAAAAGTTCCATTTTGCTGAACTTAAGATTTTTTTAAGGTTAACTGTTAAATTTCAAAGTGTGGTTTACATGTGCTGGCCACTTGTATGCACAAAAGTTTCGGAGACAGACACAGAAAAGGTCTCTTGTTATAAACCATTAAAGAAAGAAACCCACAAATTCTATCTCATTCTCTCTTAGTTAAAGACATTGTTTCTGCTGCAGACCTGTTTCATAATACCATAAAACAGAGGCATGTTTCCGACACTAGATTTGAGAAGCTGTCACATTAAAGGTAAACTTTTAATCTGCTATAGACAAACAGCACGCGTTTTTATTTCCTGAGTAACAACTCTGGAGAAATGTTTAAACAAGAATTTAAGAGCTTTGTGGTAAAGCCACATAGAGGGGTCTCAGACAGCTACTGGGTTTGAGCTTCTTTCCTTTGTTGTTGTCCTTTCTTAATTCTTTAAATAACCTACTCAAAAGTCGACTTCTCAGAGCAGAGTAACTGAGATGCACGGTAAAGTGAACCTCTAGGCACGCTTTTATTTCTAGTTAATAAAAATGAAATGTTTAAACTGAAATGCAGGCCTGAAATTCTACCTATTCATCCCCATCCTTTTATTTTCTTGGGACTCACAATCAAATACTTTTAAGAAGTTAATTGTGTCACAATTAGTAACACATTAGTCCTCCGATATTTTTAATAGCAACCCAGGTTTTTCCCCAAGGCATTTAAAAATGGCAGGCTCGGCTATACTCTCCTTTTTTTAAAACTCCCATGCACTTTCTTCTTTAAAAACCTCCCACATGCATTTCACTTGGTCTGAAAATACCAGCACAGATCTTAATCCTGCCAACGCTTACAGACATGCTTAACTTTCTGCACATCAGTAATCCCGCTGACTGCGAGAGGACCGCTGGCGTACCTACAGCTCGGCGCAGGCTAAGGATGAAATCCTGCCTTCGCTAAAGCCAATGGCAAAACCCCCATTGACGTCAATAAGGTTATGCTTTGACATCCAGTTTCTTGCAGGATTGGGACCATCCTCATTTCAAGGTACTTTCCCAAACTCTTTTTCGTGTTTTCTTTTTTTTTTCTCCTTTTTTCTTCCTGCTGTTTCTCCCCCTTACCTCCCACACACACTCTTGTGGGGCCCCATATTGAGACCACTTGAAAACTTCTGCCTTTCTAATCCCTCTGCGAGGGAAACCCCCTTGCTGAGACAGGAAACATCCTTTGCAGGTGAAGCTGAAAGAAACTATTTTGCCCCGCTGCGTGCATTTGAGTAAACTAATTAAAACCTGGGATCTTGGGTTCCAAACGATGCCAAGAAGCAATCATTTAATATGAGCTGAAGTGAAATGGGGAGCTCCAGACGTTTAAAATTAGCTGTAGGGAAAAGAAGAAAAAAAAAAGGGGGGGAAAAAAAAAGCGGAGGGAAAGGATTTTTTATAATTTTACCATAAGGTCGACGTGGTGCAGCTTGGATTACATGGGGTTAAAATGAATTTGGGGGGGAAGGTGTACAGTGAGGGGTGAAAACGTTGCTGAAAAGGAGGGGAAGGGGAAGCAGCAGCAGCCGGCTCGGAAGCGCTGCAGTGCTGTGAAG
>NW_010531458.1:3348-4159 GCF_000687285.1 Phaethon lepturus | reverse complement strand
AATTAATCAGTAACAAAGAGGCTGGAGCTGTTGGCGGGCTTCAGCCCTTGAACCTGGACTCTGCTCTATAAATTTCAACTTGGAATGGCTCTCTACTTGTTGAAAGACAGGTTGGCTCCAGGCCAAGCCATAGGGGGAAAAAAAAAAAAGAAGCCAAAGGAAAAAAAAAAATTCCTTCTTGCTCAGGAAACTTCCCTTCAGTTTCTAACTCTTTTTATGAGCTAGTAATAGGGCACTCTAGAAAATGGGAAACGAAAAGGCGGTATTGAAAGGAAAAAATGAGCCAGGAGTTGGTTTAATAAAGAAAATAAAACAAGTAGGTGCTAAATTCAGATCTGGATTTTGCCTGCGCGCAAGTACATCAGCTGTAACCGAAGATTTCAGAGCGCCTCGCCAATAATTCAAAGGAGACTTTTACAGTTACATTAGCTGGCTACAGGTTTGACTCAGAAAATAATAAATGTCTTAAAAGAAGAAGAGGGCTGTTTAATCCCTGTCTGCAGTCTCGTCTTGTTCTCTCCTCCCCCACCGCTCCACCTTGTTTAAATGACCATTACAAAAGCAGTTGTAACCGAAGATTTCAGAGCGCCTCGCCAATAATTCAAAGGAGACTTTTACAGTTACATTAGCTGGCTACAGGTTTGACTCAGAAAATAATAAATGTCTTAAAAGAAGAAGAGGGCTGTTTAATCCCTGTCTGCAGTCTCGTCTTGTTCTCTCCTCCCCCACCGCTCCACCTTGTTTAAATGACCATTACAAAAGCAGTTTGGCGTAAAAAACATGTAGAACCCTCATTTATTCAGCAGTATCT
>NW_010531458.1:2964-3308 GCF_000687285.1 Phaethon lepturus | reverse complement strand
CCCCCTCTTCAAACAGGGGTGTGCGGGAGAACTGACGCTCTCCTCAGCCCCTGCTCATCGCCGAGGCAGTTTCAGCCACAAATACCTTGCCGCTGCGATGCTGTCCCAGCGCGAGCAGACAAGGAGCGGGCTGGGGCAGAGTGAGGGGCTGGAGTGCGGAGGGGGAGCTGTCAAAGTGGGAAGAAAGAAGGCAAACATCTATTGAGAGGCCAGGCGTGCCGAGCAAGGTCAGCGGCAGAGGCACAGCCCCTTGCAGCAGCCGTGCAATTACGTCCAAAGTCTGCACAGCACCGAGAGTCCCACAATCTGCATGAAAGGGCTGGACCGGAGGATCTAGGGCAGCT
>NW_010531458.1:1305-2836 GCF_000687285.1 Phaethon lepturus | reverse complement strand
AAGGATAGATGAGATGCTCTTTAGCTAGAGCAGGGGGCTGATGCTCTATACTGCTTGCAAGAATATGTGCAGATAAAATACCCTAATGAGAGAGTGGAGAGAGAAATACGGTAAGTGCCAGCCGTGATCAAAAGGTGAAATAAAATACCGAAATAAAATGCAGCCTAATCAGAGCACGGAGGACAGGGATACACAATCTCTTCACCAAAAGTGGCTGGTAAGGTAAATTAGATTAATCACTCCCACCTCCATTCCTCCCCAGACTCCCTTGTTTTTAATGAAGGGGCTTACTCCTGGAAGGCTGAACACCGTCCAAGGCTGCTGGACATTTAAAGCTATATACGTAACACGCCTGAGACAGACACGCATCCTGTACTTCCACTTTCCAAGAAAACTGGGATCTGCTACTTGGTAGGTCTTTTCCATCTGCAGCTTTTATGACCCTGCCGAGGGACCGGTGAGCAGTGTCCCCCTTTTCTCGCTCAAGAAATACGCTACCAAATGCCAGAAGAAAGAGCAAGTTTAAGAGCTGTTGGGCTTAACAGTGGTTTGTGCAGATTGTGCTCGAATCTTTCTGCAAAGGCATACATGCAAAGGGGAAGAAACAACAACCGCTAAGTAACCACTTCACATCTGCCATTAAGATTATTAAACTCCTTACAAGCGGTATCTACCCCACCTTCCCCAATACACACAAACATACACACACCCCTAAGCTCTCCAACATGGCAACGAGGAGCCAAGACGGCTCTCCTCTCCCCGCTGCAGCAACCACATTCGTTCCTGTTAAGGGGTTAACGATTCGTTTCCACTACTTCTCTCGAGAAAACCTACAATGAAAACATTGGCTCACGAAAGCGTTCTCACTGCCAGAATGCCACAGCGCGAGTGAAAAGTCCGTTTTGTTTTCATTACATCTCTGGGATTTCCGGCTTAACTCCTGAGCTTAGACACCAAATCCCTAGATACCCCACCCACCCACTTTTTCTTCTTCTTTTTTTTTTTTTTTAATAACATTTCTACTGCACGGCCCACCAATTACCATTTGGAGGGTGGGAGGGAACAGGGAGAAGGAACCATGCTGAAAAGGATGCTCTCGTCGGAGCGAGCGCGCACATCTCCCAAGCCGAGAGCTACCCAGTTTCTCTGGACTTCCAGGGTTGCCCGCTGAGAAACACAGTTTTATTTCTATACCTGGCCTCTCTCCTCTATTTCTCACCCTCCAGGCTCCCATCTTCCCACTTGGCCACCAAAGCCAGGGCTGAAACTCAGCCCCAAATCTATGCCCTTTGAAGTTATGTGACATGACATAGAAATCCAAGCCTTTCTTGTACAAAAAGTATGATTACTTCACAGGGGTTTTTTTTTCTCCAGTTATGATAGAAAAATGTTCCAATCTCCAAAAAACCCTAGAAAGGTTCAACCTTTCTGTCACAGCCGATTTGGTCACTGTGTGTATAGGCAGCGCAGTTCAAACACAGGCTGAGAAAGAAAAACAATCTATGGAAAAGACATGAAGGGAGGCAGCCTC
>NW_010531458.1:328-1274 GCF_000687285.1 Phaethon lepturus | reverse complement strand
TACAGCATCACTTCTGTCCCGATGAAGCAAAGAAACAATTTCTCTGCCTTTATGTATTTATTCACCGTCGGAGAGGAACAGCAACTTTTTCTACCTGTTTAGGAGCTTTTCTCTTTTATAGTACTTCCATGCAACCGTCTTTCCTTCAGCGACATCCCAGTGCAAAATTCCCCTGCGAACGCACACGAACGCCTTTTCTGCAGTCAGTACTTGTACTGAGCACAAGCCTATTGTTATTAGTCACATCCACGCAAACGCCAAAGCAGTCTCCAGGATGGTTGGGCACCACTTTTACTTCGCTCTTAACAGTTGCTCACAAAGTTGTCAAGAAAAATGAGTAATGACTGGCTGACCAGTGAGTGCCTTTTCATCATTTACCATTAGTGTTGTCTAAAAAATCTACCAATCTTTCCATCTTAATATACAGATGGTTTCTGGTGTCCCACACATGGCCCAAGTAATTTCACAACAGGGCCCAAGTAAAGGCAAAAAAACCATTTTGTCGGATGACATTTTGACTGGGCTCTACCTCTGAGTAAGTCCAGAGTCCTTCCACTGAATCGAAAGAGGGTAACAGCAGTGCCAAGCCGGTGCGAACAAGTAAGTTTTGCTCTTAAAGAGTGACTCCCGATACGCATCTACCCCAGAGCAAGAAGACTCTGGCCACATGTACTGAATGACCTTCTTAAATCCCCTCTCATCAGCCTGCAAAATGGCATTCTGTCGAAAAGGTTTTACCTAGCATTGTCACATGTGAAACCGAAGATGACGATAACCAGGAGAGATGAGAGAGAGAGGAAAATAACAGCAGCAAGTTCCCGGTTCGCAGTTCGGCACCCCGTGCATTCGGGGGCAGGTCCCCACTTGCGCCGCCCGATCGATCTGGCTTGGCACCGCCGGTTTCAGGGGAGTTACCCCACGTGAAACCGGGGTGGAGTGGGGTGAG
>NW_010531458.1:0-294 GCF_000687285.1 Phaethon lepturus | reverse complement strand
GCACCGGCACCTGCTGTGCCAGCCTCATGGGAGCCCAGCTAACCGCACACTGGGCGCAGAAAATAGCTTTGAAAAACAGGACGGTGAAAGGAACAAAACAAAAAGCTAAAACCGGCAGGGAGAACTGAGGGCATAATATTCCTCAGCGGTTTTATTAGTCTGCTTTTAAAACTCAGTGCGATTAATTTCACCCTTGACTCTCGGGGATGCCGGCAAAGCCTCGGTGCCCGGCGGGGCCAGACCCCGGGCAGGACACGGCTGGGGGCAAGCTGGGAGGGCGGCAGGGAGAGGACG
>NW_010531457.1:14214-29157 GCF_000687285.1 Phaethon lepturus | reverse complement strand
CCAACCTTAGTTATTCTGTGATTCTGTGATTTAGAGGACTAAACTGTCACCTTCAGACTGAGAATTCAATCTAATGTTACTATGCATTTATATAGTGCTTAGTCCCAGGAGACAAGTTCTCAGTAGGCTCTCTAAAAGTGCATTTTATAATGAATAAGAAATCAAGATGCTAATTGTTAAGGGATTCTGATCTGTTAGAAATCATGTTTCTGAATATTGATTTATTTTATCAGATTACTTCAATTTATCATTTCTGCAAAACCTTTTCTTGTTTGGTTTTCTTTCTCCTGTTTATAATTATCCTTAAAACTTAACACTGAAATATAACTCAAAACTTGTAAAAATGTTTTATTTACATCACTGTAGTTGTGGGCTGTTGGGTGGTTGGAAGAGATAATAAATTATTCTCATTTTGTCTGAGTCATGTCTCAGAATCATACACCATTCTCCCTTGATCCTGCTTCCCTGAAGGCCTTTACTTTCAGAGTGACAGAAGGAGAAAACAGAGAAAGACAATGAAAACTTCAACATTTTTTGTAAAACACAATAGTTGTCACTTTCTGGTCACCATCTGTAGAAACACAGCAACTGAGCAGTAAAAGAGAAAGAATGCTGGTTGGGCTAGTTTCACACTACTGACAAGAATGTTGTTGTTATATGGGCTCCTTTAAGAACTCTTTTTCTTTGTACAGATTTAACTGATAGATGTTCTTTTAGTTATATTTGATTCTACTGTTTTTCATATTATATTTCTTTCATTACAATGAAATAGTAAATAAAAAGAAAAAAAAAAGAAACACAAACCCTAAATCCATATATCATTCTCATTCTATAGTCAGTTTTATATGTTGCTTCCACATATCCTCTACAGAAAATTCTTATATACATATTACAAACCTGATATCCAAGGTTTTTTCCTGACCACCAGCTTTCCTTTCCTCCTAAACCTCACTGGAATCCATGCACCAACCCAGCAAGAGTACAAAAAATAATGATGCAAAATAAACTCATGACTGTAAAGCCAAATTCAAAGTTAGCATGTTGAGTTGTTAGGATCAAGTGAAAATTGTGGTTTATTCTGACAGTTGGAAAAGCTATAGAACCTTGCAGATATATTTTGTTATGTAATTAATTAATTATTAAAATGTAAGTACATTGAGTTGCTACTCAGTGACACAAGCACGTGACTTGAAAAGACTTTAAAAGTATATAGAAATAGGTGAAACAATTCCCTTATGAAAGATCTCAGTAAAAATGCCAAAGAACTCCTATGTGCCAGCACAGATCTGATTCAGTCAAGTCTACAAAAAGATGGACCTGCAATATATAGTGAATAACTCAGATGTATATCATAATTTTTAAGTACTAAGTTATTTTGTGCCACTTAACGTGTGCTCCAGGAGAGATTCCTTACTCTGTTTGCATTCCTGGCAATTCAAGTAAAAAACAATTTGTCAGTTGTCTGCATTTTTGGACTCTGCAGTTAAATGAACAATACATTTTCTACAGAAAGTTTTCTGACAGAAACATCAATGTAAATGAAACTAACATTTTTTAATAGTAAAGTATTATTTCCAGAAAAAAAACAGAAACAAATTAACTTCCCATATGAAACAGTAAAACATATTTAATTTCACAGTATGGGCATGGGCAAGATCATTTTGAATGGACTTGGATTAAACATTTCATCCAAAAACTAGGCAAATCTAAAATAGATGTAGTTACATGGGGGTGTGTGGTTGGTTCGTTTCTTTTCATTCTAATAAATTATAGGATTTTGTTAAACATTTCTCAGTGGATATAATCACAGTTGTCATCAAAAGAAAAAAATAATTAGAGTAGTACAAATCATTCAGGGCTGATTCCCTGAGCCCTCATTATTCAAAATGCACAGATAAAGAGCTTATTTGTGAGCCTTGAGAAAAAATGGGTGGACCAATGAACAACAGTAATGGAAGAATGGAGGAGAGGAGGAAGATGAAGGAAGATTTGAATGGAGTAATTTTTTCTTCTTAAACTAAACAAAATTAATATATGTATGTGTATGCATGCATATTCTTGCCTATGCACAAAATATTTGTGTATGCATATACAAGGATATATGTACATATTCATACACATACATTTATGTATACATATATGTATGTATAAAATCAAACCAAAACAAAAAAACAGATTGGTGCAGAAGAAATTCATACCCTACTTGGGTGAAAAAAATAAATTTTCCCAACCAAGAGTGAAAAGGAAATTTGAGTGGGTAATCAGAACCAACGAAAAGCTAAACAGGATACTAAAATGTCCTGAAAGGATTATAAAAAACAAATAGAAAACCATTTGGGTCTGAAGTATTTATCTGGGTTGTTCAGGTCAACTGCCTTATCCTCATTTGACTTTACCATAAAGGATGTGTTTACAATCAAATACTGATACACTTCTTGTTTTCCAGCCACCACTGAAATTAAAGATTACAAAACTGACAGCTGTTGTCATTTAAGGAACTTCCAATTACCAGCAGGTCCAACAAATGCATAATTGCTGAAAAAAACTAGAAGAGTAAATTACATGAGTGTCAGAAGAAATCATTAATTTTCCATCTATTTTTTCTGCTTTGACACAGTTTTAATTTTTTTTAAATGATGACATATCAAAATGTGAAGAAAAAACATATATTTTTGTATTTTAAGAGATATTCCTTAGATAGAAACCTGACAAGCTCTGCAATAAAATGCTATTCTAACAAAATACCAGAGTGATTAAAAATACCAGGGGAACAGAACATTGTTTCATAAAGCCCTCTTTTCCATGTGGATCGTAAGTGTGGGAGAAAATCCTTGTAATTCTTTGCACCGCTCCCACACGTACACCTACACATATCATCACTTGACTTTCAAACTAACAATAGAAGTGTTAGTAGAGCTATCACCATCTGCAGAATGAACTGTGCATTTTAAAGGCTGCAAAAGTCTCAGGCATTAGCAGCGGTAGTCATATAGATGGAAAGTAATACCCTCTTTCCACAGGAAGAACCATGTAGGGGTCAGTTAATAGATATGTTTCTCCATTTAATTATGAATGTAAGTTCCTCCACATTAGTAAATTAATAAGTTGGAAGCTCTTTTTCAGTTTCTGTGGTTTAATATGAAAAATGAGTTGGTGGGAGCAATGAGATACACCACTGCAGAGCTCTCTATACGCACACAGGTAAATTATTTTGCTCGGTGTTTTAAAGACCTTGGAGAAAACCTTAAACTGTTCAACCAGTGATTATTGCAAACGAAGCCGTATGGGGACTGGAAGTTCAGTTCAATAAAGGATGCCTGTATTTATTATCTTTTCTTTTTTTCTAATTAGGAATTCTGACAAATCTACTGCCTGCTGCCACCAAAAGTGAAGTCTGTGGTACTCATTCTTTTTTCTAAATGTCTGTGTCCTCTGGTTATTTTGAAGAAAAACTTAGGGCTTCGCATGTTTAAGGTCTTTAGTTGTATGTAAAATTCTTGCCGCAGAAGGACAAAAGCTTTATGGTGCAGATTACAAGATTACTGGTGTGGTAACATAGGCTGCTTTTTTCCTTACTGTATTGAAACCATCAAGAAATCACTAGAGGAAATAAATATTGTCAAAATATTGGAGTCATGCAGAAAAGGAATGCTCAGAACTTTGTGAAGACGATAACACAGGGAAAAAAAAATCAAGAAACAGAGTAACAAAGACAAAAATCAGGTCAGAGAATAACAGAACATAAACTCAGTTCCAGAATGCTAAATGTGTCCAAAAGAAAAACATCAATACTGAAGAACAGCAAGAGGACTGAGATTTACCACTGAGGGGAGGGACAAACTTGGACCTAGGTGATCTGGTCTGCGCTTCCAGCTTCTTCCTCTGCCAACTACTGCTTGTGTCACTCAAGATGCATCATTTAGACATGGACTTAGAAAAGAGCTGTCCAGTTTCTTTTCAGTGATTTGAGATTTCAATATATTTAAGGTATTTCAGGAAGAGAAAGAAATGTGAGACAGCCTTTTATAACAGCGTAATCACTAAAATATTAGTCAAGCAACCTCAATGTGGATCAATAGTAAATCTCAGGAAAATTCAAAGAATTTCACATACACACCTTCTAACTTCCAGATTAATCTTTGGGAATGCCACAGATTGCTCCAGATACTTTTGCTTTTGTGTAATATGGAATTTAAGGGTTCTCCGATGCAGGGAACATGTCCTGTTAGGGACATTTGTATATAAGTGTTATCTTAGTCATTTCCATGTAGAAGTGGTGCAAAGATCTGAGCTTACTCTGCCTGGATCTGAACTGGATTTGATTTGAAAATTTTGCAGCAGGAAACAGCAGGGTATAACTGTTTAGGCAGTGCACACTAATGCAGGCGTATCATTTCTGGCCTAGAACAGTATATACTTATCTACCACTGGAACTGTAGCACAAAGCATTCCCATGTACTTCATCTGCAAACTAGCAGTGCAGGGTGATGGATGTGCCTGTCAGGATTACTTGAATTTAACTGAATGAATAAAAAGATTGAAATCCTCCAATTTCTAATCACGCTTCCCTAAACAACCTTGAGAATGTGTGTGTTAGTTATAATTTATCAAATCTGAAGTTCTTCCATACTAAGTCAAAGGCAAAACCTTTTTGTTTTGGGAGAGTATTAAAGTGAAAAAATGTGGAGTTCAGGACCTCCTGAGCTGGTAGGCAGTTGAGAAGGCTTTTTCAAGACATTCAATTTGGATTCTGCAACATACTACTGTAAGCACTCCCTTCCCTTCCCTTCCCTTCCCTTCCCTTCCCTTCCCTTCCCTTCCCTTCCCTTCCCACTTTCTTATCCATTTTTCTGTATCATCTGTAATCAAAGAATGAAAACACTTCACTGCGTCCTTAAGCATCTTTACAGAGAAAAAAAATTCTGAATACATGTGAATAGATTAGAGGCTACAATGACTTGAGAGATGTGGGTATGGAAACTTACACTACCTTGAAAGGCCTTTCTTACAGCTGGCATTGCTTTGAAAAATTGTGTTTTGTTTGGCTGCTGTAATGTGGTGTATCTGATAAAGTGGGCATACAAGTGATATAAAGGTTATCTGGAGTTCAGCAGTCTGCCATTCTTTCTGTTGACCTCCCTCTTCAGTGCAACACAACCTTTCTTCTAGACCCCTTTTTGTTTAGGTTTCCAAAAACAGTCAGACAGTTAATGATGGGTTGTGAGTATTATGACAATGTAATACATACATAAATACATACATACATATATATGGGATAGGTTTTATAAAATTGAAATGTGAAATCTTTCAGGGTCTTAGAGCTAAATACCTATAACCCACAACCCCCCCCCCCATATTTCTGTTCTTTACCACTCATTCTCACCTCCATCTATACCAAGTTTTGTCATGAGTACTACTATGCAAGTCAAATAATTGTCTTTCAGGTGTAGGACTAGTATTATTCATCAGATAAAGGCATTTTGAAAGAAACAAAATCATTTACTTCATCGTTGAAATTCATTGAATTAAAAAAGTAAAAGATATTTTTAAAATTAATTTAAAATATCTCATGTTGTCATATCTCCTACGAAGAATAGAAAAATATTTTAGTCAAAAATGAGAAAAAGAATAAAAATCTTATTAATGAAATAAACATAGCTATGTGTACTCTTATCTGTAATAATTGGGTTTTTTTCTTTATTTTACTACGTTGTTTTGATGATGCAATAACTCCCTATATTTGGGTTGATCTGAACTGAATAATTTTTCAGTTTGCACAAGGAACCAAAAAAATTATGCTTGCTGTTCTCTTTTAGTATCTCACAAAAGTACTTGGGCTACTATAGAAGAGGGAAAGAACACATTTCATTTGAAATGTTTTGCCTATGTTGTAAAAATAGGCAGATCAATTTTTCCTTACAATTTTGAAAATCTGGAGTTTTGACTAGTGTTCCAGAATCTCAGCTCAATACCCAAAGGAAGGTGGCATAATCATCCATGTAGCTATCCATTTCTTGGTATGTGAATGTGACTGAAAGTTAGGAAACAGAGCAACAAATCTTACCTTGAACAATCCTTAAGGAAAACATGCTCTGAGGAGTTATATGGACAACTTTACTGGAGAGAGATGCTGACATGCCAGGTTTGGGGATATTCAAATTAGAAGGGATTGTGATATTGTACCTTGTCATATCTTATTCTTTCATATCTCCAACAGTGATTGTCCCAATAATTTTTTCACTTGTAAGTCTGGTTGACTTTCTCCTCTGGGGGTCTTGGAGTAACATTCCAGCAAGGGACCCCAAGCTCATGCTATCCACAACATATCTTGCCACTGTCCTTACAAAGACAGACACTTCTGTTACCAGTCACCTATGAATTGCTAGTGGTAAGTTAATTTCTGAGATCCGTAACTGCCATTCTCATAAGAGTGAGATCTAGCTCTTGTTACTACTGTCACGGCTTTAAGAGGATTTTTCTACTGATAGCCTTTTAGAATAGGACTCAACAAATATCCCTTTTACTGCCATTCTCTTTCTCTCAGTTTCAGCGGCAGCAATCTTTCCCTCTGCAGTTATACTTGTTTTTACTATGATATTACTGACTTCTGCCAGATGAATATTGTGTGACAGGCTACTACCTTCTGCTTCCTACATAAGCTGGTAGATGCAAAAGGAAGTTGGAGATAAACAAATGTGGATGTTGTTATGGAGAGGAAGACGGATTTGTCATTATGATGAACCTTATAAGACCTAGATTCAATAACCAAATCGTGTGAAAATCTCTTAACACTGAGTAAGTCACAGAGGCGTCAATTATGTCGACACATTTCCAGAAAGAGGTTCTTGGGAGGAAAGGGACTGGAGAGAACCTGGTGACAGGGAGTTGCTCAGATGGACACATTTCTCATCAGTGGAGGCCAGTTAGAACAGAGACAAATAAATTCAGAACTCCTGGATGTGGCAAGAGATAGATGTACCCTGCTATGGCAATGTCAGCTCAATCATTCCTTGCATTGCTCTATGTTGGAGTGAATTCTGTGTTGGACAAGGACTATAAAGAATATTTCCCTGATATCAGCTAGAGCTGTGTGAAAAAATAACAGAGGAATCCACTGCCTTATGCATTTACTTTAGAAGTATAACTGGATGGAAGTACAGATTATTGATGTAAACTTGACAAAGTAATTTATGGCTTTGTAAAACCAGCATGAGTTTTATATAAGTATATATAAATTAACAGCAATAAGTTATTGTTGACATTGGTTATAGAGCTACAACATTTCACGACATGTGAAACAGATTATAACTTACTTGAAATATTTCCTGTTGATATTACAAAAATACTATGTGGTTTACCCAAGACAGACCAAGAGAAAAAACTTGATTTAATCTTTACAGTCATATTTTTATCTGTGGGAAACCATAATTAGGAAAAAAAACCCAAAACGGAACATGTCTCTTTTTTTAATAGAATGTATTTCACATATGGTTTACAATTGAAAATGTTACACCATACTTGAGCACCTAATCCTCAAGTGCAATCAACTTTCATAATTTCCTAAATATGCTCAACATGTCTAGAGATCAGTATTTACGTAACTGTTTTTTTTTGTTGTTTTTATTTTCATATCTGTGATCAATACAGAATCCAATAGGAGCATCTTCAAAGTGTTTTCTAGTCTCTGCAGCAGTTTACTAGAAAAGGAAGAAAAGATGCCATTTAAACATGACACAGGTGTCATTTAATATTAGAAATATTTCCAGTATACCCACATCTTTAGAATTTAGGATTACTGTTACAAGAAAATATTCAGACAGGGTCACAGAAACCATTATCTCCAGAAGAAATATAGTTTATAGAATAAGTTAAAAGAGAAGCTTTATGTTAATAAACTGTTGATTAGGAAGGAGACGCATGATCTAGGAACTCGATTACAGCACAGAGAATTTTACAACACAAATTTAACATAACTATTTAGAAGTTAAACTCTCCTTCACATCGGACGGTGAAAGAAAAATGGATACATTCATCCAAGTATAATCAATGTAGTTTATACTATACCAGAATCTCTTCCAGTGTTTTTTTAACAATAAATGTTTAAAAGAAGAGGTTATAACTTCAGTCAGGCAACAAAACTGATCTTTCAGGCTGAAAGAGCTATTGCCTAAAGATCCCTGTCATCAACGAGAAATGATGCAATGTAATTTATAAAATAGTTCTGTCTCTGAAACTAGGTTAGTCCTGGTTTCAGCTAAGATAGAGTTAAATTTCTTCACAGATGCTAGTGTGAGGCTATGTTTTGGATTTGGGATGAGAAAATGTTGATAACGTGCTGATGATATAAATCTGTAATACAGACATTTCTAAACATGCACAACAGACATACAGAAACAGGAAGTAGACAAGAGAAAAAAATGGCATTCATTCAGTATATTAAAAGTAGACAAACATAAAGACAATTATATTTCTGCTTATATATAATATTTATTATTTTAGGAATAGAGCAGAAATCATAGACTCATAGAATCATAGAATCTTTGGGTTGGCAGGGACATTTAAAAGTCATCTAGTCCAACCCCCTGCAGTGAGCAGGGACATCTTCAACTAAGTCAGGTTGCTCAGAGCCCCGTTCAAACTGACTTTCAATGTTGCCAGCAATGGGGCATCTACCACCACTCTGGGCAACCTCTGCCAGTGCTTCACCACCCTCACAGTGAAAAATTTCTTCCTTATATGTAGTCTAAATCTACCCTCTTTTAGTTTAAAACCATCACCCCTTGTCCTATCACAATAGGCCCTGGTGAAAACGGTTGGACTTGATGATCTCAAAGGTCCTTTCCAACCTTAATGATTCTGTGATTCTGTGATTCTGTGAAAAGTCTCTCCCCATCTTTCTTAGAAGCCCCCTGTAAGTAAGTGTAAATGTTGCAATAAGGTCTCTGAGGAACCTTCCCTTGTCCAGGCTGAACAACCCCAACTCTCTCAGCCTGCCATCGTAGGAGAGGTGTTCCATCCCTCTGATCGTTTTGATGGCCCTCCTTAGGACCTGCTCTAACAGGTCTATGTATTTTCTGTGCTGAGGGCTCCAGAGCTGGATGCAGGAATCCAAGTGGGGTCAACCAGAGTGGAGCAGAGGGGAAGAATCCCCTCCCTCGCCCTGCTGGCCACGCTGCTTTGGATGCAGCCCAGGAGACAGTTGGCCTTCTGGGCTGTGAGTGCATATTGCCAGTTCATGTCCAGCTTTTCATGCACCAGGACCCCCAAGTTCTTCTTGGCAGGGCTGCTCTCAATCCCTTCATCCCCCAACCAGTACTCATACCAGGGCTTGTCCTGATCCAGGTGCAGGACACTGCACTTAGCCTTGTTGAACCTCATGATTTTCACATGGGCCCATTCCTCAAGCTTATCCTGGACCCTCTGGATGGTATGCTGTCCCTCAGGCATGTCAACCACAACACTCAGCTTGGTGTCATCTGCAAACTTGCTGAAGGTGCACTCGATCCCACTACGTCGTTGATGAAGATATTAAAGAGTACTGGTCCCAGTACGGACCCTTGAGGGACACCACTCATCACTGATCTCCATCTTGATATTGAGCCATTTACCACTACCCTCCGAATGCAACCATCCAACCAATTCCTCATCCACCCAACAGTCCACCCATCAAATCCATACCTCTCCCGTTGAGAGAGAAGGATGTTTTGGGGGACTGTGTCAAAGACCTTACAGGAGTCCAGAAAGGAGGCATTCATAGCTCTTCCCTTGTCCACTGATGTGATCCCTCCATCCTAGAAGGCCACCAGGTTGGTCAGGCAAGAATTGCCCTTGGTAAAGCCATGACAGCTGTGTCAAATCACCTCCCTGTCTTCCATGTGCCTTAGCATATCTTCTATGAGGATGCTTGCAGCCAGATAGTTACTGAAAAAATATCTTTACATGATTGTCTTTTCTTATTAAATTTCATATTAAATAATGACCAGAGGCCCTTTCAACCATTTACTAGTCTGAAAATTAATTGACAATTAATTGAAAAATCTTTTTTACTTTTTTAGTTCATTAACAGTACCAATAAAATTTATTTTTATTCAGAATACTAAAACAAGTCAGGAAAAAAAAGTTATTAATCATTTCAGTAAATCTTATATTTTTTCCCTAATACTTTTTCTTTTTCCTACTACTTGCTCTGAAAGACTAACAATAATGTTAGTATTAAAGCATTAAACAATTTCTTCTGTACTGAAGTACATCTGGGGACAACAAGTATTAGGTAAGTAAATTTCCAGTAAATACATAAATTTATAGTCCTGCATTACTTGAAGAACATATATCACCCCAACCTATTGTTAGATCATTGCCACTTGCCAAACCAAATTTTTGATTGCTGAAACATAGACTGGAAGTTTACCACAGTTAAAATAAAGAATTTATCTAAATGTAAATCAACTACATGAATTCATTTGAACAAAACATACGCATGGAAACGAACTACCTAGACTGTAAAGTTAAGTACTACCATGTATTAAAATATAAAAGGAGATTCGTATAGTTTACTGGAAATAAAAGATCATTGACTATGACAAACATGAAATTTTATTTTTTTGACCAGTGTACACATGTTCAAATACTTTTAGTTTTCTTAACAATGAATGACACACTGAAAACTGTTTTAAATAATTTGCTTTCTACTACGTATAATAAATTAGTGCACAATAATGTGCTCTGGCTCCATGCAATAAAAGAAATTTTGTTTTAAAATGTTTCTATAGGTTTTAAGGGTATAAATTCCACTGAAAAGTGAAGTATGAGCCTAGTCAGCATCATCACTAGACATAGTCATGAGGAAACTTTGTGGATTTTCAGGTAATCTGAAGAGGAATGGTTTATCTGGGTTGTCGTGGTTTAACCCCAGCCAGCAATTAAGCACCACACTCGCTCACTCCCCTGCCCACAGTGGGACAGGAGGAGAGAATTGGAAAAAATTATTGGGTTGAGATAAAAACACTTTAATTGGACAGTGAGAGAGGAGGAAACAACAATGATAACAATAATAATAACACCGACAAAGGAAGGTATGAGAAAAAGTGATGCCCAGTGCAGTGATTGCTCACCACCTGGTGATCGACAGCCCGTCCCTGAGCAGCGATTCCCGCCCCCGGCCAACTCCAGTTTATGTTCTGAGCATGACGTCATATGGTAGGGAAGATCCCTTTGGCCAGCCTGGGTCAGCTGTCCTGGCTGTGTCCCCTCCCAGCTCCTTGTGTATGTCCTCACTGGCAGAGCATGGGTGTCTGAAAAGTCCTTGACTCAGTATAAGCACTACAACTGCTCAGCCACAACTAAAATTTCAGTGTGTTATCAACATCCTTCTCATACCAACTCCAAAGCACGGCACTATGCCAGCTATCGGGAAGAAAAAAACCAACTCCATCCCAGATGAAACCAGGACATAGGTACAGACTTCTTTCATCTCTGGCTTTCACCTCCAGATCTAGAAAGCTAAATTTAGGTATCATAAATGTAGGCGTCTACAAACGAGTACAGTCTTTATGCCTCTGTTATAATTAGTGAAGAGATGCTCAATTCATCAAAAGAGGCATTTGATTTACCAGATATTCAGGTATCCACCTGTAGGTTGATGAATGCTTCTTTGTAGGATATATTGGCAACTATGATCAGATCTCCAGTAGGAGTAAGTAGAGGTTAGATAGACAGGAGCATGAATTGACACTTCCATGCAGAAATCTAAATTCAAGGTGCAGAATCTCAGTGAACTGTCCAGCGATTGGAAAAACAGAACAAAATTCTTGCACTCCCCTCAACCCCAGCTATGCAATGTTCATTAAAAACAAACAAACAAATACCTCCCCCCCAAGACATAATGACTCTTTATGTCAGTAAAATGCAACTGGTTCCATTGTCAGAGTAAATACTCTGGACATAAATTCACTTTTACTTCAGTCCAAGTCATAGTCTCATCTTCAAATTATATATTGAAAAGGGACAGCTTTAAACAAGTCTATCATTATCTAAACCAGAATGCTGAAAATGTTAAACAAGCTAATAGTCAGATGGCCACCTTTCAGTTTGAAAAATGCAACATGACAGTTGCAGAAGACAGACTTTAATAAAGGGAAGTAGGTTTAAAGAGAAGAGCTATAATGTCTGTAAGGATCTGGAGATAAAAACCACTATTGAAATAATTAAATATCACTGACTACAGTATCTCCATCAAAACCGACCAGGAGCTTTATTTGCAGATTAAATGAAAAATAATGAATAAATCCACCTCCGGAAAGGGTGGTTGTTTTCTTAGCTAAATGACATTTTGTTTCAGTGATTGCAAAATGGCTGATATAAATGGATATACATTTTATGGAGTTGAAGTAATAGAGTTCTGCTGTTTATATAGGATATTCATAAAAATATTCCCTTGGAATTCTTTATTCTATTCTATTCTATTCTATTCTATTCTATTCTATTCTATTCTATTCTATTCTATTCTATTCTATTCTATTCTATTCTATTCTATTCTATTCTATTCTATTCTATTCTATTCTATTCTATTCTATTCTATTCTATTCTATTCTATTCTATTCTATTCTATTCTATTCTATTCTATTCTATTCTATTCTATTCTATTCTATTCTATTCTATTCTATTCTATTCTATTCTATTCTATTCTATTCTATTCTATTCTATTCTATTCTATTCTATTCTATTCTATTCTATTCTATTCTATTCTATTCTATTCTATTCTATTCTATTCTATTCTATTCTATTCTATTCTATTCTATTCTATTCTATTCTATTCTATTCTATTCTATTCTATTCTATTCTATTCTATTCTATTCTATTCTATTCTATTCTATTCTATTCTATTCTATTCTATTCTATTCTATTCTATTCTATTCTATTCTATTCTATTCTATTCTATTCTATTCTATTCTATTCTATTCTATTCTATTCTATTCTATTCTATTCTATTCTATTCTATTCTATTCTATTCTATTCTATTCTATTCTATTCTATTCTATTCTATTCTATTCTATTCTATTCTATTCTATTCTATTCTATTCTATTCTATTCTATTCTATTCTATTCTATTCTATTCTATTCTATTCTATTCTATTCTATTCTATTCTATTCTATTCTATTCTATTCTATTCTATTCTATTCTATTCTATTCTATTCTATTCTATTCTATTCTATTCTATTCTATTCTATTCTATTCTATTCTATTCTATTCTATTCTATTCTACTTTTTTTTTTACCATACATTTCATTTACTTGTCCGTCTTTTTATAATTTCACATACTGAGATATATGAAGAGTTGCTGTCAGCAGCACTTGCTTTTAATGCTACATACTTAAAAAGACTGTTTTTTAGTCCTTGCCCAAGAAAATATGAATCTCACTTGCTTAGAGAATGCATAATCTTGTATGCAAGTTGTGTCTTTATTAAAAGACAACTACAAATCACAGAATCACAGAATCACAAAATCACAGAATCATTAAGGTTGGAAAGGACCTTCAAGATCATCAAGTCCAACCATTAACCCAACACCACCATGCCCACTAAACCATGTCCTGAGGCACCCCATCCACACGTTTTTTGAATACTTCCAGAGATGGTGACCCCACCAGCTCCCTGGGCAGCCTGGTCCAATGCTTGACAACCCTCTCGGTGAAGAAATTTTTCCTAATATCCAATCTAAACCTCCCATGTTGCAACTTGAGGACATTTCCTCTTGTCCTAACACTAGTTAGTTGGGGGAAGAGACCAACACCCATCTCACCACAACCCCCTTTCAGGTAACTGTAGAGATCGATGTCTCCCCTCAGCCTCCTCTTCTCCAGATTAAACAACCCCAGTTCCCTCAGCCGCTCCTCATAAGACTTGTGCTTCAGACCCCTCACCAGCTTCGTTGCCCTTCTTTGGACATGCTCAAGGACCTTAGTGTCCTTCTTGCAGTGAGGGGCCCAAAACTGAACACAGTATTTGAGGTGCGGCCTCACCAATGCCGAGTACAGGGGTGTGATCACTTCCCTACTCCTGCTGGCCACCTTGTTTCTGATACAGGCCAGGATGCTGTTGGTCTTCTTCTTCTGGGCACGCTGTCGGCTCATATTCAGCCAGCTGTCAACCAGCACCCCCAGGTCCCTTTCCGCCGGGCAGCTCTCCAGCCACTCCTCCCCTAACATTGCATGGGGTTGGTGTGACCCAAGTGCAAGACCCGGCACTTGGCTTTATTAAACCTCATACAGTTGACCTCAGCCCACTGATCAAGCCTGTTCAGATCCCTCTGCAGAGCCCTCCTACCCTCCAGCAGATCAACACTCCCACCCAGCTTGGTGTCACCTGCAAACTTACTGAGAGAGCACTCGATTCCCTCATCCGGATCTGAAATGTACCCCAAAACTGAGCCCTGGGGAACACCACTTGTGACCGGCCACCAGCTGGATTTAACACCATTCACCACAGCTCTCTGGACTTGGCTGTCCAGCCAGTTCTTTACCCAGAGAAGAGTACACCTGTCTAAGCCACAAGTCGCCAGTTTCTCCAGGAGAATGCTGTGGGAGACGCTGTCAAAGGCTTTCCTAAAGTCCAGGTAGACAACATCCACAGTCTTTCCCTCATCCACTAGGCGGGTCATATGGTCATAGAAGGAGATCAGGTTGGTCAAGCAGGACCTGCCTTTCATGAACCCATGCTGGCTGGGCCTGATCTCTTGGTTGTCCTGCATATGCCATGTGAGCACACTGAAGATGAACTGCTCCATGATCTTCCCCTGGCACGGAGGTCAGGTTGACAGGCCTGTAGTTCCTGGGATCCTCCTTCCAGCCTTTCTTGTAGATGGGAGTCACATTGGCAAGCCTCCAGTCTTCTGGGACCTCCCCTGTTAACCAGGACTGCTGATAAATGATGGAGAGTGGCTTTTT
>NW_010531457.1:0-14183 GCF_000687285.1 Phaethon lepturus | reverse complement strand
GGCAAGCTCCTCCGCCAGCTCCCTCAGTACTCTTGGGTGGATCCCATCAGGCCCCATAGACTTGTGGGTGTCCAGGTGGCTGGATTATGAGTTTATTGTGCTCTCCATCCCCATCTTCCAGCTCAGGGAGCTGAATACCCTGTGGATACCTGGGCATATCAATCTCTGTATATTAGACTCTAATTTTCAAATGCTGTCATTTTGATGGTGATCAGACTAAAATAAGACCAATAAGGCAGAACAAGCTTCAACAAAGTCGTACTGTCTTCCAAGTGATTATTCGTCCCATAAGCTAAGTACACAGTAAAAGACAACTTGCTATTTACTGGCTTTATGTTAAAAAATGTTGGTTCTTCACCTCCTTATAACTTTATATTGTGACTTACACTGCCAGGGGTAGCAAGTCACCAAAAAGTTCCACAAGTTTTAGGAACTGCACATCAGGCGGAAAAAAGTAAAGCTCATTATGTCTACTAGGTAACCACATTTCCAGAAATTATTATTGTCTTATGCAAAATAATTTAATCTAATGAAGTATGGTAGTGGAAGTTCACATAGAATTTGGAAAAGTCTCTGTTGTCTTGTCAAACCCTTATTACTCTAATCCTGATTATTTTGTTGCTATCCCATAATGCTTTACCATAGAAGAGGAAATATGACTGATTCAACTACAGTAGTAATTTGGAAAGTGGGTGTAAGTATGAATGTTGCTCAATTTTTCAAACCAAGTTTGAAAAGATAGTATTTATGATCTATGTTTGCTATACAAAAAACTTGTAAGATCATGGAAACAGTGTATTTACATATGACAATACACAGGTACAACTGTTTTAGGAATTTAAACACGCATATTTACATTAAAAACTTAACTGTTATGAACAACCGCAACATTTTAAGTAATAAATTTTAGCAAAATCCGTTTGCCATCAGTAATAAGTCACATGTCAATGGCCTAATACTGATTTATTTTGCTCTGAGTAATAAATAAAAAGAAATTTTCTCAAATTTATGTAGTATATGAAAATTGACTAATTTAATCAAGCAACAAAATATTTGTTGATGTAAATGATGAAGCAGAAGAAGAGATGGGAAAATTCTACTGTTTTACATATCTCAGGTCTTGGGAGCTTGTTTTGAAGTAAGTAGACCAATTTTGTTTTTCTAAAGCTGACTATTGCTGAAAACAAAACTCTGAATGTTCTTCCAAAATATCCTTTTCAAACATTTGAAAACTGAGATACTCAAACTTTCTAGCTCTTATTGAAAATTTATTTCACATCTTCCCTCCATTAATTCTGCCATATTCACATACCTAGTTTCTTGAGATACAACGACAAACCAGGGAAAGAAATTTGTCATAACAAACACTTGCTTCATTAAATTACCTGCAACTATATATAGATTTGCATTTAGAAGAGAACATGTGAGCATGCAATAAGGGTTGCATTCAGTATGGAGTGGGTAGATGTAGAGTGGTTGGATATCTGGAAATGGCTGGTAACTGAATGGTACCTTGTCCTGGTTTCAGCCAGGTTAGAGTTAATTTTCTTCACAGAAGCTGGTGTGAGGCTGTGTTTTGGATTTGGGATGAGAAACTGTTGATAACGTGCTGATGTTTTGGGTTGTTGCTGAGCAGTCAAGGACAGTCCAGCTTCTCGTGCTGGGCTGCCAGCGAGCAGGCTGGGGGTGCCCGGGAAGCTGGGAAGGGACACAGCCAGGACAGCTGACCCAGGCTGGCCAAAGAGATATTCCATACCATATGATGTCATACTCAGTATATAAAGTTGGGACGAAGAAGAAAGAAGGGGTGGAGGGATGTTTGGAGTGATGGCGTCTGTCTTCCCAAAAAAACATTACGTGTGATGGAGCCCTGCTTCCCTGGAGATGGGTGAACACCTGCCTGCCCCTGGGGAGTGGTGAATGGATTCCTTGTTTTGCTTTGCTTGCGTGCGCGGCTTTTGCTTTCCCTATTAAACTGTCTTTATCTCAACCCATGAGTTCTCTCACTTTTCCGATTCTCTCCCCCGTCCCGCCGTGGGGGAGTGAGCGAGCGGCTGCGTGAGGCTTAGTTGCCAGCTGGGGCTAAACCACAACATAACCTAACGCTCTTTCTACTTTACCTTTCAATGCAGACTGAAACAATTTTACCTTTCCTCCAAACTTAGTGCCTAAATGGTAAAATGTACCCTTTGCTAGATAATTACTTTGATAAGGGAATATAACATCTCTGAAGTCAGAGAGGTACCATGAGACTGTGTAAATGGCAGGAATGACCTTTAAGACAACGTTCAAATGACTATGTCTCTCTTAATGCAATCTTCTCTGCTAGGGTTACCTGGACACAGACGTTAAAAGAGTCTTTTGGGAGATGCAATTCCATTCTTCTTGAGTTAATGCCTAAAAATAACGTAATTGAATTGAGGCTTTTTGTTTTCTCCTCTGCCAAGGGGACTTCAAATACATTGGCTACCTCTTACAAGATCTGCAATATATAATTTATAATGTGTCTGAATCACTGTTCTGTTAAAAGATACATTTAAATATTTAAGCAACATACACATAACCAAACTTAAAGCAATCAATGAACTTAGTAAGTATTGTAACTATGTTATGTGTTTTTTCTGAAATTCCTTTGTATTTCTGTAACAAAACCCATTTTGGAACAGCAATAAAATGCAACCTATTCATTATTAAGCCTCCATTTCAACACACAGATGAAAAGAGGCACTAATTCTTGAGGTAGATTAGGCAGGTTAGGGCTGTTTGACATCCATATGCATTCTCTGCGTAGCTAACATAACTAGAAGCACCCAGTCAGCTCTACACAATGTTGATTATACATTTGTGCAAGAAAAAAAATTGAGAGGGTAGAAGAGTACTTTTTAGAGATGTCTTTACTATACACACCATGCCAGAATAATATACAAAGAAATAAAAAAAATACAATGCAAGACAACTTTAAAACAGGAGTAAAGGGAAAAGATGTGTTCTCTCAAGAGACATTTTTGATTAATTAGTTACATTCTGACTGTCACCAGTCTGTGAAACATACTGATGGTACAATAATTTTTATTATAAAACATTGTGGAAAATACTTGGAATAAAACTTCTGTTCTTTTCTTCTTGGAGGTATAATACAAGCAAAAGGTCAAAACATCAACAGCCGATTTTTGAAAAGCAAAAATCCTATGCAATGTTCTGATTCTCTCCAGTTTCTATCTTGCTACTGATTCTTCTCTGATATTTGCAGATGAAGGTTCCATCTCATCCCATCCTCAAGCCAACTTATAAATTAGCAGTTATAAAGTAAGCAATTCATGTTTAATTGAATTGAATTGAATTCAACTCAATTTAAGTAAGGCAGCAGAGATGCAGGGTATATGCAAAACAGTTTTCATGCATACTCATGCCTATCTGTAAGATAGCCAAAAGGTACTGGGGTATTTGGCATTGTGAGATTTACTGGCACAAAGTAATTCACTCTGTCCCAGTTTGTGGTCACATATCAGTATGAAAGGGATTCCTAATTACCCCTCAGAGTCTCAGTCTGGAAATGTTTTGAGTCTTCTGATGGACATGTGCCCCATTTGTATAATTTAATTTTAACTTCTGAAGTTTATGTATTCTGCATACTAGATGTAATTTATGTTATTTTAATACTATAGCTCAAGGCATCCTAGAGATAACTTTTGAAACAGTAGTTGAGGGGAGAATAGCTTCCTATGGGAAAGTGGTATAATTCCAGCTGATGTAATTACTAGAGCTCTTTGAATTATATATTTTTCTGTTTGTTTTCAAACAAACAGAAACATTTTTTTCACCCTTTGGGGTACAGAATGGTATCCCATGACTGATAAAAAATCTAGGATTAAAGGAAATGGCTCATGCAAAGAACAAAACTATATATTTTAAAGAACTGCCTTCCTAAAAAAGGTGTTGGAAAGCAGTTGATTTATTCTTCCTTACTTTCACAAATCAGATTTCGTCAATCTATTGTCATTTTCAGGAGTCTCATTCACCTCTCTCATTCCTGACATCGTGGAAGACATAGTTACCTTTGAAATTTCCCTTGAATATTTGAATGAGCAGTCAGTGTGACTGTCCACTTGCTGAAGAGATACAATTCTCTGGGTGGGGAAGCAGAAAGAGAGAACAAACTGCTTCTTCAGCTCATTTACTCTTGGCACCTGGAAGGCACAACTCAAAGGCCCAGTTGGCAACTTTTTCCCTGTTCCTCATCTCTGGCTTCTTGCTATTAATTGAAAGAAACAGCAAATATTTCCCCCAGTTACACTTTTTTCTCAGTTCTTTGTGAATAACACTTCCTACTCTGGCACTTTTCCACCTATATATCTCAAAATTACTTTCTCAAAGTGTTTTTTTGTTTGTTTGTTTTTTCCCCAATAGCGCATACCACAATGTTTCCAAGTACAGAAAATGGAGCATAAAAAGTGATTTATTTTTTTTTTTACAAAAAGTAGAGCAAAAAACTTTGGGGAAGAACATTTGGAATAAAGAAAAGTAAATTTCAGTGAAGAAGAGCGACTTTGCTAGAAGGGACCAGAAACGTACAGAAGAATGATAAAGTAACAGGAAGCTCACAATAAGTTCCTTAAACCTGTTTAGAAATTTGTGTTAATGGGCAGGCAGGTCTACATGTTTTTTATCTGATGCTGCTTAAGAACTGAACCAATCAGAATTAAGACTGGGAGAGGTCATAAATGGTTCCATTCATTACAAACAGCATGATGAATTTGATGAAGGTACATCAGCAGCAAAATAAAAAATGGAGAAAAAAACAATTTGGAACTTGGAGAAGTTTTGTTTCAGGTAGAGTGAACTTGCAGCTGAAGAAAGATGCTGACTTTCTTTTTGTATCTGTGCTTGCTGAATTTCTCCAAACTTTTTTCCTATTTAGAATTTGAAGCTTTTGAGAGCTGGAGAAGTTACTGTTTGGGGGGAGGGGGAATTCTTGACTTTTTGTTAGAGTGAACAACAAAACATATCAGAAAAGCAAATTTCCCTTTTAAGAAAATATTGTTTTCAGCAAAAATCCTGGTTTATATCTGCCTAGAAAACCTTGATGTAATCTTCATTCCTGTAATTCAGGTGTCAGTCATCCAACGCTTATGGATGCCACATAGCTCTTCAACTTTGGCTCAGTTTTATTAAGAAAATTATTGTTAGAGTTTGATGTGTGCAAGATGAAGCCCTGCATAATAGAAAAAGACAAAAATACAGAAAAATATAATTGTTGAGAGAGTACTTAGGAGCTTAAGGATTCAAGAGGAAAAATACAGACATAAAATATATTGTGGAAAAAATGTGGAATTTAAAGTTATCAATTTAGCATCACTAGGTCTCACCACATTTCAAAGGGAAACAGAAATGCTTTCTGAGGCGGCTTCCCGGCTACCAAAAAGTCTCTGGCTATCTCACTGGGAGTGGGTCAGCATATTAATCCTTAGGTTACTACTTCATTAGCCCTACAAATTTTGGTGTACTCCGAAGTTAGGTATATTCTGCTTGGGGAATTTCTCTGTGCATCCCTGAACAAAAGGGACCCAGTGGGTGAGTGTTACAGTGCATCTTTGACTTTACCAGTGCTCTTCTAAATATTTTACAAAGCCCAGAATATTTGGCTAAATAAATGGCATCTTCCATAAAACATCTTTTGACCAATATAACTGTCAAAGGATTTTTATGCTGAGTAATACAGGAAGCTACCAATTACAACTGGGTTTTTTTGTTCAGTTTTGAACTAAGATCTCCAGATGTAAAAAGTAATCGTTCTTTTTGTTACACTTGTCTCAAGTCAGTAGTGTTACTAGGTGAAATAAAATTAGAGTTATCTAAGTAACTTTCAACTTAGTGGTGTGGGGACCGTCAAGGACCATCAAGCTGTGTTCAACTAAGCAAAACAAATGCATAAGACTATATAGCCAATACAATTTTGTGTTTATAGCTACTGTTATTCTATTCATGTCTGCTCTTCCAACATGTTGTGCTGTGCCCTTTGAAGCCATATTTTCTTGTGTATTGCTACAAAAATGAATCTCCACTTTTATGTCAATCTCTGTTTGCTACAAAGACAATAATAAGTAATAGAGATGCTGTTTGGGGAGGGGAATTCTACATTCACATATGTTAATTTGGGAAATTGAGGGCTTATAACAATATGAGTACTTCAATTTGCAAGAAAGGAAGGTATCAAACGGCTGGCATAGCAATAACTATCATCATTTTCACAGAAAAAAGTGTAACTTTCATAATGTGTATTGTGGTTTTGCAGGTGACTTGGCAATGAAGAAAAAGTAATCTCCACTGAACTGAATTTTATGTAGTTGTCTGTTGTTGCATCTGTTGAAAGATAATTACTATTTAATTTTATTTACTCTGATCATTTTCATGTAGGTGATTTTTATGTACATTTATTAGCAAAAAAAGACATTTTTCCATTTTAAAAAGAAGCAAAACATATTTAAATCTTAGAGTAAAATCTTTTGCATTACTGTTGTAATATCAAAATGAATGCTCTACTACACAGACAGCATCATTACAGTGAAATTATCTGTGATCATCTGTTGATTCAGTACTGAATGTCTGAATGAGAGAGGAAATTTAGCTATCCTTTGTCTTTTGATTCTGTTACTCAGCTTTGCTCTGCTGTACTAGTTATTTCAGACAGCTATAAGCTCTGGTTTTCTCTTGAAAGATTTTTTTATATGAAGGATGGTTTACTTTAGACAACAAAATAATAATTTATAGCAATACAAAGTGATCCAATGACCAAATCACAGAATCATAGAATCTTTGGATTGGAAGGGACCTTTTAAGGTCATCTAGTCCAAACCCCCTGCAATGAGCAGGGACATCTGCAACTAGATCAGGTCGCTCAGAGCCCCGTCCAATCTGACCTTGAATGTTGCCAGCAATGGGGCATCCACCACCTCTGTGGGCAACCTCTGCCAGTGCTTCACCACCCTCACTGTGAAAAATTTCTTCCTTAGGTCTACCTGAAATCTGCCCTCTTATAGTTTAAAACCATTACCCCTTGTCCTATTGCAACAGGCCCTGCCAAAAAAGTCTGTCCCCATCTTTCTTAGAAGCCCCCTTTAAGTAACTGTAAAGGCTGCAATAAGGTCTTCCAGTAGCCTTCTCTTCTCCAGGCTGAACACCCCAACCCCCAACTCTCTCAGTCTGTCCTCACAAGAGACGTGTTCCATCCCTCTGATCATTTTGGTGGCCCTCCTTTGGACCTGCTCCAGTAGGTCCATGTGTTTCCGGTGCTGAAGGCTCCAGAGCTGGATGCAGGACTCCACGTGGGGTCTCACCAAGGCAGAGCAGAGGGGCAGAATCACCTCCCTCGACCTGCTGGCCACGCTGCTTTGGATGCAGCCCAGGATATGGTTGGTCTTCTGGGCTGCAAGCACACATTGCTGGCTCATGTCCAGCTTTTCATCCACCAGGACCCCCAAGTCCTTCTTGGCAGGGCTGCTCTCCATCCCTTCATCCCCGAGCTGATATTGATACCGGGGTTTGCCCTGACCCACGTGCAGGACCCTGCACTTGGCCTTGCTGATCTTCATGAGATTCACACAGGCCCATTCCTCGAGCTTGTCCAGGTCCCTCTGGATGGCATCCTGTCTCTCAGGCATGTAAATTATACCACAGAGCTTGGTGTCCTTATATAGAAACGTCATCCATGGATCAAAGAGCATAATTAAATAAATTAGACATTAGAGCTGCTAGAGAATAAAAACTTTTGTTTCCTTTCACTGTTTAAAGAACATGTTACTTTACTGCTTTTGTTCCTTTTTTCTTTGAACAAAATACCCAAGAATTTCAACATTTACATGAAATTGAAAATTTAAGTGTACACCTCCATATTGAGTGTTCACTCAGTTCTCTCTGGAGAAGTGACACTGAGACTTTACTCTGACCCTCAGACACTTTCTATGCGAAACCTTGCAGAGTATCATGAGCTTTTAAAACTCAGTATCTTAACATTAGCATATTTTGATGAAAAGATATTTAATCAAAATTTCTCACATCTGTGCTAATAATTTGCTATTACTTCTTTTCTACTGTGAGATGAGGCAACCTGAGAAAGATTTCTCTATGTTTCTCTCTTCAGTCGAACAAACACAAAAAGGATTCTAACTGGATTAAAACTGGGAGGCAGTTCTGAATGGCAAAATGTTCCAGGAAGGCTGGACATTCTTCCAGAAGGAAGTCGTAAAGGCGCAGGGGCAGGCAGTCCCCCTGTGCCATAAGAAGAGCTGGCGTGGAAGATGACTGGCCTGACTGAACAGGGAGGTTTTGCTGGGACTCGGGAAAAGATGGAGCGCTTACCACCTTTGGAAGAAGGGGCAGGCAACTCAGGAAGAGTACAAGGATCTCATTAGGTCAAGCAGGGACAAAATTAGAAAGGCAAAAGCCCAGCTAGAATTTAATCTGGCCACGGTCATAACGGATAACAAAAATGTTTATACAAATATATTAAAACCAAAAAGAGAGTCAAGGAGAATCTCCATCCTTTACTGGATGCAGGGGGAACATTGTCATCAAAGACGAGGAAAAGGCTGAGGTATTTAATGCTTTCTTTGCCTTAGTCTTTAATAGCCAGTCCAGGTAACCACAGGGTATTCAGCCCCCTGAGCTGGAAAACAGGGATGGAGAGCAGAATAAAGTCCCAATAATCCAGCAGGAAACAGTTAATGACTGCTATGCCACCTGATCACTTACAAGTCTATGGGGCCTGATGGGATCCAACCAAGAGTACTGAGGGAGCTGGTGGAGGAGATTCCCAAGCCTCTCAGCCATCCTGGTTAACAGGGGAGGTCCTGGACTACTGGAGGCTTGCCAATGTGACGCCCATCTACTATAAGAAGCGTCGGAAGGAGGATCCCAGGAACTACAGGCCTGTCAGCCTGACCTCCATTGCCGGGGAAGATCATGGAGAGGTTCATCTTGAGGGTGCTCACATGGCATGTACAGGACAACCAAGGGATCAGGCCCAGCCAGCATGGGTCCATGAAAGGCAGGTGCTGCTTGACCAACCTGATCTCCTTCTATGACCAGGTGACCCACCTAGTGGATGAGGGAAAGACTGTGGATGTTGTCTACCTGGACTTTAGGAAAGCCTTTGACAGCGTCTCCCACAGCATTCTCCTGGAGAAGCTGGCGGCTTGTGGCTTAGACAGGTGTACTCTTCTCTGGGTAAAGAACTGGCTGGATGACTGAGCCCAGAGAGTTGTGGTGAATGGCGTTAAATCCCAGTTGGCCGCCAGTCACAAGCGGTGTTCCCCAGGACTCAGTTTTAGGTTTGGTCTTGTTCAATATCTTTATCAATGACCTGGATGAGGGGATTGAGTGCTCCCTCAGTAAGTTTGCAGACGACACCGAGCTGGGTGGGAGTGCTGAAGGGTAGGAAGGCTCTGCAGAGGGATCTGGACAGGCTGGATCGATGGCCAAGGTCAACTGAGGTTTAATAAGCCCAAGTGCCGTGTCTTGCACTTGGGTCACAACAACCCCATGCAACGCTACAGGTCTGGGGAGGAGTGGCTGGAGAGCAGCCCGGCGGAAAGGGACCTGGGGGTGCCGGTTGACAGTCGCTGAATATGAGCCGGCAGTGTGCCCAGGTGGCCAAGAAGGCCGACAGCATCCTGGCCTGTATCAGAACTAGTGTGGCCAGCAGGAGTAGGGAAGTGATCGTGCCCCTGTACTCGGCACTGGTGAGGCCGCACCTTGAATCCTGTGTCCAGTTTTGGGCCCCTCACTACTGGAAGGACATTGAGGGTCTGGAGTGTGTTCAGAGAAGGGCAACAAAACTTGTGAGGGTTCCAGAGCACAAATCTTATGAGGAGCAGCTGAGGGAACTGGGGTTGTTCAGAATGCAGAAGAGGAGGCTGAGGGGAGACTAATCGCTCTCTGCATCTACATGAAAGGGGTTGTGCTAGAGGTGCATGTTGGTCTCTTCTCCCAAGCAACTAGCAATAGGACAAGAGGAAATGGCCTCAAGTTGCACCAGGGCAGGTTTAGATTGGATACTATGAAAAATTTCTTTACTGAAAGAGTGGTCAAGCATTGGAACAGGATGCCCAAGGAAGCAGTGGAGTCACCATCAGTGGAGATATTCAAAATCATGAAGGCGTGGCACTTTGTGACATGGTTTAGTGGGCATGGTGGTTGGATTGACGGTTGGACTTGATGATTTTAGATGTGTTTTCCAACCTTAATGATTCTATGATTCTGTGAAATACAGCCCCCCAAAATATTCAGATTACTGCAAGGTGTCAAGTGGGCCAAACTACATTTATAATCATCTTTCTATCATATACTTCAAAGTCTGTAAGTTCTGTACCAATAGTGTTAGATTACTGAAAAATAGACCTCTGCGTATTGTATATAATAAAGAAATTGATATTTTGGAAAAGCTTATTTTCTTAAGGATAACACACTGTTGCAGGTGTCATTCTATAAAAGAATTAAAGCCTACTAGTTTTACAGTTTGGGAAGGCTAGATTTAGTACTAGAAGATATATTATAAGGCTGGCCAGACTTTGTCTGAAGAAGTGTGAACGATGCAAGGTTTACACAAAAGGAGGGAATGATTTGTGCTCTGTAGTACAACGGACTTAGCACTAGTATTTTTAAAAATAAAGGCATGCCAGTTTTTGGCAGTGACTAGTGACTTCAGGTAAATTTTCATAAAAATGGGACAAAAAAAAGTATGGAGCTATCAGAATAGTAATGGGGAAAATAAAAAAAAGGGGAAAAGAAATGTCCATATACACAATCAACATGGATCATTTCAGGAATTTTGCCAGTATACAAACATGTTTGAATAATGAATAGAGAAGACAGAATAATTTATTTCAGCAATAATAACAACACTTGTCCTGTATTTTTGTTTCTGGGAAACAGTGTTGTTTAATTGTATGGAAGGTGGTTAGGGAAGTAGAGTGAGCTTGGGGAGTGATTTCAAAGTTGTTCTGATTATTGAAAGATACAAGCTTCTGAGAGAGAAAAGATGTGACTTACGTTATGCCACTGTGTTACTGGGAGATGACCACACATAAAACTTATGTGTAACTTTATGTATTCATATAAAAGGTACAATTATTATTCCCTCAAAGTTAGGGTGGTCCATTAAGAAATTGCTTGCCTATTTTACTTCTGGTCTGGCAATGAGGGAAATTAGTGTCAACCAGTAAAATTGTATCTGTAGAACAAAACAGACAGTGCTAATGACTTGACATCCACGTTGTCAGAATTTCAGACAGTTTTTACTACCTCTGTCTCTAGCCTGGTTTTGGTGGATATGAGTAGTGGAATTGCTGTAGGTGTGTTGTTGGAGAACATCTGATTTACTTGCATCCAAAGGAAATCCAGACAGTGCACTCTGAGACTACTTTGTGATATATACTAAAATATGATGAATGGGAAAATCGAGTGGTTTGCTTCAAAGAGTACGTTTGATACAAGATAAAACACTAATGTGGATGCACCTATATTAATGGTTTCAATATTTTCAGCTCCTGTTAAAACCATCTAGTTTCAGAAATGTTGCTAAAATTGGCAGAAATAGCTTTTAAAAATATCATCCATAAATCAAATCAATTTGTTGTGGTCATAGTCACATCGAAGATGTGACAAATATGCCACTCTCAGCCTTCTTCCAGGGTAGAATCAACATTTAAGGGAATGAAATTTGTAATTATCCTTAAGAAATATCACATAACTACACATTTCATGGTCTCACTCACATCTCCAACCATTATGGAATTCAAACTTTATTTATACAAATATCAACTACAGAAACCAAATCCCAAAGTTTTGGTTAGCTCTTACTCAGGCAACTCTGAAAGGCAAAGTATCAGAGAAAATGTTTCTTTCTCCCTTGTTAATTCCACTACTCAGTTTTTCTTTATTCTTTTTTTTTAAATTCTTGTAAATGTGATAACTTTGTGATAATTTTTATGCAAATTTCCAAGATATATATGTATCATTGGGATAGAAAATATGTGGGATTTTTATCTCTTATAAAAAAGACTGATAAAAATTGAGCTATGAGCTTATGATTTAGTTCAAAGTAGGGAGAAATCAAAGCTAGCAAAATTGTTCTCCATTGATGTGTTAGCTGGAGGGAATCTTAGTGTAATATGCACATGTGAAAATGCCAGAAAGTAAAAAGACTATGGGAAAGAGGAAAAAAAAATCTGTTTAGCTCAGACCACCAGTGTGTAGCATGAAAAGGTTAATTTTGCAGTGAAGTCTCTTTTGTGATACGTAGTTACACCAAGCTGGATAAAGAGATCATATAAAGTTGCTTCATTGCAATTAAAATGTACTGAATTACCTCAAGTAAGATTCTGTTAAAGTGACTACGAGTTAAACTTTTGCATCAGCTCCGGGAGAGTGAGGTGACTCAAATCCAATGCACAACATCTTATTAATTTCTTATGCAACTACAGAGCATAAGCAAACTTGTCCAGAGAGGACATACAGAGTAACAGGCTTCCTCTTCATCGCTAGAATACAAGATCAGGGCCAGATTCATCAGGGAATAGATCAGTTAGTGATCTTAAGCCCATGAAAGGAATGTCTAGTCTTCATAAAGGTTTATGTCATATTCTAGCGGGATCATCTCACTTCCAAGATTCCTTCTGTTCAACAGGGATATTAATAAGAACATATTTTTTCTTCATTGATGTAATGGTTTGACACAATGCTATTGAATAAAAAATCACTTGAAGGGGGAGGGGGATAATATCAGGCTTACCTGTGACAAGCTGTAGGGATGACACACCAAGATTAAAGGGATGGAGTCTAGCAAGGGCCCTCAGCACATGGCTCTGAGATGTGCTGGCTACACTGCAGCACACTTGAAGTCTTACGGAGATGAGTCAGGGGCTCCTGAGGTCATAGGAGCCAAAAGGAAAACAGCAGCAAAAGATCTCATAGGATATAAGGGGTGTGCCTCTAAGAGGGTGACATGGCCAACAGTCCAGCTGAAGTGCCTCTGCACCAATGCACGCAGAATGGGCAACAAACAGGAAGAGGCAGAAGCCAGTGTGCTGTTAGAAAGCTATGACATGGTCAGCATTACAGAAACTTGGTGGGATAAATCCCATGACTGGAGTGCAGCTACTGATGGCTACAGGCTGTTCAGAAGGGACAGGCGAGGACGGAAGGGCAGAGGCATTGCCCTCTACATCAAGAAATGGGTAGAGCGTAAAGAGCTGTCTCTGAAGAATAGCCACGAGCAGGTTAAAAGCTTATGGGCAAGAATCAGAGACCGAAGCAAGAAAGGGAACCTCGTGGTTGGTGTCTACTACAGGCTGCCTGATCAAGAGGCATCTATTGATGAAGCCTTCTTACTCCCAGCTACAGGAAGCATCGTGCTCTCCATCTCTTGTCCTGCTGGGGGACTTCAACCACCTTGACAGCTGCTGGAAAAGTAGCATGGTGAGCTGTAGGCAATCCAGGAGACTCCTGGAATGCACTGTGGATAACTTCTTAAGCCAGGTAGTAGGCAGTGCTGCCAGAGGGGATGTGACACTGGACCTGTTGGTCACCATTGCATGTGAGCTAATTGGTGACGTCAAGACTGGAGGCTGCCTGAGGACAAGACACCATCCAGAGGGATCTGGACAAGCTCGAGGAATGGGCCCATGTGAAAATCATGCAGTTCAACAAGGCCAAGTGCAGGGTCCTGCCCCTGGGGCTGAAGGGATGGAGAGCAGCCCCGCCGAGAAGGACTTGGGGGTCCTGGTGAATGAAAAGCTGGACATGAGCCAGCAATGTGCGCTTGCAGCCCAGAAGACCAACCATATCCTGGGCTGCATTCAAAGCAGTGTGGCCAGAAGGCCAAGGGAGGGGATTCTGCCCCTCTACTTTGTGCTAAGACCCCACGTGGGGTCCTGCATCCAGCTCTGGAGCCCTCAGCACCGGAAACACATGTGCTGGAAAAGTAGCCTGGTGAGCTGTAGGCAATCCAGGAGACTCCTGGAATGCACTGTGGATAACTTCTTAAGCCAGGTAGTAGGCAGTGCTGCCAGAGGGGATGTGACACTGGACCTGTTGGTCACCATTGCATGTGAGCTAATTGGTGACGTCAAGACTGGAGGCTGCCTGAGGACAAGACACCATCCAGAGGGATCTGGACAAGCTCGAGG
>NW_010531456.1:0-5402 GCF_000687285.1 Phaethon lepturus | reverse complement strand
AAAGTGTGAGGGGAAAGGAGCGGCAGAGATGTGTTATGAACTGACCCCAATCCACATTCCCCAACTCCCTGCACCGTTTGGGGTGTGGAGGAGGTAGAAAACTTGGGAATGAAGGAGTGAGGTAGAGCCTGGGAATAAGAGGTGGCCGGGGGAAGGTGTTCTTAATTTTGTCATTGTTTCTCATTATCCTACTCTATTTTTTACGGGCAATACATCAATTTTCCCTAAGTCTGTTGTGCCTGTGATTGGTAAGCAGTCTACCCGTCTTTATTTTGACTCACAAGCGTTTTTCCATCTTATTTTCTCTCCTTGTCCATTGTGGAAGGGCAGTGAGAGAGCAGCTTGGTGGGCATCTGTGGAGTATTAAGGCACGGATTCTGGCGGGGATTCAAGCCGAAGACCTTTAGTGCTACAAGTGTCTGCTTTTTATACAGTTACAGCACTCTCACACACCACAAAATACGTCCTGGTTGGTTATCACACACAGTCCATGCACCTCTCACACAGTCAGGATTCGCTGCCTGCAGGTGTCCACGTGCTCCTTTGCTTCCTCTTAGCTGTTTACCACAGCTCCTTCTCCTCAAGGTCGAGCCCTTGCAGGGTGATCTGGCAGCCACCCAAGGTTAACCCACCAGAATGGCAAAGGCAGCTGGTGGTGTCCTGGGCAGCACCAGGAGGAGTGTTGCCAGCAGGTGGAGGGAGGCTGCGCCTGGAGTACTGGCTCCAGTTCTGGGCTCCACAGTACAAGAGAGACATGGATGTATTTGGGAGAGTCTGGCAAAGGGCCACAAAAATGGCAAAGGGGCTGCAGCATCTCTCCTATTAAGAAAGGCTGTGAGAGCTGGGGCTGTTTACCCTGGAGAAACAAAAGCTGGTGGTGGGGTCTCATAAATGTACAGAAACAGCTGAAGAGAGGGTGCAAAGAAGATGGGACCAGGCTCTTCTCAGTCGTTCCCACTGACGGGACAAGGGGCAATGGGCACAAACAAAAAAACAGGAGGTTCCCCCTGAACTTCAGGAAACACTTCTTTGCTGTGAGAGTGAGCGAGCCCTGGGGCAGGTTGCCTGGGCAGCTTGTGGAGTCGCCATGCTTGGAAATAGTAAAAAGCTGTCTGGACATAGCCCTGGGCATCTGGCTCTAGGTAGCCCTGCTTGAGCTGTGAACACAGGGCTGCAAGACCGTGATAAGCTCTCCTGTGTGGCACCCTCGTGTTCCTCCACCAGCCCTGTCCACTCTAGCTGGGTTAGGCAATGACCTCGTGCACGCATGATCCCGCATGGTCAGAGTGGCTCCTGCTCACCTCTCCCCAGCTCCCCTCTGCACACACACCTGCTCTGCTCTGGTTTCACACCTCTCTGAACCTGTGACCACCACCCTACCATGACCAATTGAAGCTCTTTGCCCCGAGCACCGCCCAGTCACTGTCTCAGCACAGAGGTGGGCTGTGACACCCATGTGCTGGGTGTCCGTTGCAAGGTTTTGGTAGCAGGGCGTTGCAGGGATGGCCTCTGTGAAGGCTCCTGTCCCTTGGCTCCCTGCACCACTCCAGCATTGTCCCAGCTTGTCGCCCTGCTGATTCCTCCAGAAGGGGGCCGGGACCTCCACCAGGTGCAGCCCGGCCCAGCCCCAGCCGCAGTGCCAGCGCCAGGGATGGGCCATTGGTGTGCAGCATCCGCTCGCAGGACCCTCCCCGTGCCCCGCATCCCCAGCCTGCCCTGGCCCCACTCCCATGCCCTGCCCGCTGGGACAAGAGACACGTGGTGCGGAAACGAATCCCCTCCCCCACCCCCTTGCCCCACACTTCTTTCCACACCACAGAGCTACCCCTTCCCAACCGCCACTGCAGCCCCGCAAGCCCCGGATCATCCCTCCTGCGTCTTGCAGCCTGTTCTTGCCCTTGTTTCCCGCTGGGCTGTATGGCTGTACTGTGGGTGACCACTGACATCGGGCTATGTCTGCCGTGCCTTCCACGTTGAGGAAAGAGCAGAGGTGGGCAGTGCGAGATGCTGTTGAGGAGGTGCTGTGGCTGCAGGGACCCATTCTGGCCATCAGGAACCAAGTCTCCTTGTCATCTTTCCCTGGATAGGAAATAATCCCACAGATGCCGGAGTCCACATAGCCAGAACCGCTTCGCTCTGCCTTAGCTACCCCTGCCTTTCCTCCCATTGACCCTGCCTGTACCCTTGTCAGCCCTGCCTGCCCCACCTTCACCCCATTCTATGTTCCAGTCAGAGCCCTGTTACTCCCATGTCACTGGTCTGGCTTGTGCCAACCCTGAACCCAAAAGCTGAGAGGTGGTAAAGAGAAAGTAGCTGGAATTGCCAGGGCACTCTTTGGTGTCTTTTGTTGTCATTCCTGTCAGGACACAAGAAGGTGTCCTTCAGATCCACTGTGGTGATGTCCAGTGTACTCCAGTTATAGTTGTCCTGGTGAGAAAACCTCTTCTGGGAGGAAGGAACTATGTGGCCACAGGAGGCTCCCTGGCTTGTTCTATGGGTAGAACAAGCCCCATGTACCACAGTTGGGTTTGGCCTGGTGGGAAATTTTTTTGTGGGCAACAGGACCTAAAAAAAAACTTGAAAAGTTTAAACTCAACCATTTCATAATTGCTATGGCCAAGACAACCACCTAGCATCACTTGTCCCACAGGTCCTTCTCTATTCACAAATAACAAGTCTAGGAGAGCATCTTTCCTTCATTGATTACTTGTGACAAGAAATTATCTCCACATACTTCAGGAATTTCCCAGACTTGCTAGTCACAGCAGTATGGTATTCCCAGTTGATGTCTGGGAAGTAGAAATCGCCCACAAGAACAAGGGCCATGACAAGAGCCTGGATGTCCAGGTTCTCAAAGACAGCCATCCCGGTCCACCCATTAATTGCCTCTCCTTCAGCTGATGCACCCTGGAACGGGTCTTGAGCAGGAGGCTTGTGTTAAAGCTCAGCTGGATTTCCCATCCCCAGATGAAGAGCGCAGAAGTAGCGAGCAGAGTCCCGGGGATGCAGGGCACGCAGGGACAGATGACTCAGACCTGGAAATATCCTGGGGCGCCATGCCTCGACCCTCCACTGACTGCCCAAATTGAATGATTGTGGCATCAGAGCTGATAACGGACATCCACTCCACACTGCCACCAGGTGCCTGATGGTACCACACAAGGTCATAGATCCCGAATTCCACCGGCCTCCACCAGACTCATCTGCGCCCACACCCCTGCAGACACCAAGGGTGAAGGAGGGGGAGGAGGTGCTCCAGGTGCCAGAGCCAAGATTCCCCTGTGGCCCATGATGAAGGCCACGGTGAGGCAGGCTGTCCCTCTGCAGCCCATGAGCTCCATGGTGGGGCAGATCTCCACCTGCAGCCCAGGAAGGACCACACACAGGAGCAGGGGGATGCCCGAAGGAGGCCGTGACCCCGTGGGCAGCCCCGTGGGCAGCCTGTGCTGGAGCCGGCTCCTGGCAGGGCCTGTGGCCCTGTGGGGAGAGAGAGGAGCCCCGGCTGGAGCAGGTTTGCTGGCAGGACCTGGGACCCCGCGGGGGCCAGGCTGGAGCAGCCCGTTCCTGAAGGATGGCACCCGTGGGGGGACCCAGGCTGGAGCAGCCTGTTCCTGAAGGACAGCACCCATGGGGGGACCCAGGCTGGAGCAGTTTGTGAAGAACTGCAGCCTGTGGGAAGGACACATTGGAGAACTTCGTGGAGGACTGTCTCCCGTGGGAGGGACCCCACGCTGGAGCAGGGGAGGAGTGTGAGGAGTCCTCCCCTGAGGAGGAAGGAGCGGCAGAGACAGTGTGTGATGAACTGAACGCAACCCCCATTCCCCATCCCCCTGTGCCATACGCGGGGGAGGTGGTAATCAGGAACAAAACTGAGCCTGAGAAGAAGGGATGGGTGGTGGGAAGGTGTTTTTAGATTTGGTCTTATTCTCATTATCCTACTCTGATATCGATTGGCAATAAAGTACTTTCTCCAAGCTGAGTCTGTTTTGCCCATGACGGTAACTGCTGAATGATCTCTTGCTGTCCTTATCTTGACCCACAAGCTTCTTGCTACATTTTCTCTCCCCTGTCCAGCTGAAAAGGGGGAGCGATAGAGCAGCTTTGGTGGGTACCTGGCGTCCAGCCAAGGTCAGCCCACCACACCCTTCCAGCATAATTCTTGGCCCCAAAAAGGCTCCATTTGTACTTTAATACAATTTCCTTTTTGGGGGAACTGCTCATTTTGAGCCTAGCTCCCAGCACATTCACCTGATTTCATCACACATTTATAACAGGCCGTGTCCATGGCTTTTCTTGGCAAGGAGAGCTGCTTCTGGGATATATCTGTCAAGAAGGTGACTTTTCTCTTAAAGGATGCAGTGGGCATTATGTTCTTCTGCAAACAGAACTATCCCATTCAACCCTTCTACCGAGACAGAAATTTTGCTAGGCATGGATTCCCTGAAGACACTATAGGTGATCTTAGCAAACTAGGTATTTAAGACCAAACAGTAAGGCACAGCTCTCACTGTGGAGAGGACAGCTAGAAGTAGTGATTTAAAAAGAGATCCATAGTATCTGCTTCGGGAAGTCCCTGACCTGCTGAAACCTACAGGAGAGGAGGGTAGTAACAGAAGAACTAAAGCAGCATTTGCTTTGTATTTGTTGCCTTTGCAAGACACCTGACATTGGCCTGACAGGCAGCCTACTGTCTTGAATGGCTCGTAGATTAATCCACTGCAGCAATTCTTCCACAGAGCCAAATGTGGTAACCTCAGTAAAGCTGGGGGCTAACTGACCTCCCAGGTATCTCCAGCTCTTGTATAGGACACCCAGGGCAATGGATGCATGCACCCAAGCATATGGATGCATTTGCATATGGAGACATATATGCAGATGTACTTCCGTGAAAATCTGTATGTCCAAATACAGAAATAAACGCTCAGTCCTCACAGTAAGAACATGTGTGATTACTCACACAGAGCCAGGAATGCAAAGAAATTTTTCGTCATATTCTGAGGAAACTCATCTTGGCAAGCAGAAGGAAGCCTTGGAAGAAGGCAGGCAGAAGGGTTAGTGCTCATCTGGGGACAGAAAAAGGTAGGACGAACCAGTCAGAATCAAACATTTGAAAACTGTATGCTACAACAACTCTCTGGGAGCAACCCTGACAAACTGTGGGACACGCCTCCCTTCCAGGGCCAAAGCACAGAGCACGGACTCGGGCTGGAGGTTTGTGTTAAAGCTCAGCTGGATTTCCTGTCCCTGGGTGAACAGCGCAGAAGTAGCGGGCAGAGTCCCGGGGGTGCAGGGCACGCAGGGACAGAGACGACTCAGACCGGGAATTGTCCCGGGACGCAGTGGCTCGACCCTCCACTGACCGCCCGAACCGAATGATTGAGGCATCATAGCGTATGTAGGAC
>NW_010531455.1:83354-104906 GCF_000687285.1 Phaethon lepturus | reverse complement strand
GCCGCGCCGCGTTGCGTTAACAGTCTGGAATTATTGTCGTTGTGCGGTTTTTTTTTTTATTAGCGAGGAGAAAAATTCAAGATTGCTGCCTTGAACTTCAGGCTCCAGGAGCGAGGATTACGATGGACCTTTTGAGAGTTTGCTCCTCAGTTTTGGGCTCGCCCCAAGACAGTTTTCATCTCGCATTAAAAAGCTTATTTAGGAATTCAGAGCGGCTTTATCAGTCGGTGGTTGTTCTGGACTTCAGGGCAGGCAGGGTCTGCATGGCCAAATGATGTGATTTTTAGCAGGGGAGCCTTGGACCGGCTCTGTAAGAGGTAGAGCATGCCTCAAAAGCAATAACTGCCATAGCCAGTCTGGAGGTGGGTTGCTTCTGTTTCTATCTTCTCAGCATCGTTAATGTTACAGGCAGGTTGAGGCTGAATCTGCTGGTTTTCATCCACGGGTCGTGGACTCATGTCTGGAGGGTAGTGGTGTGATACCAAGCAGAGGAAAAATGTGTAGGATTATGCCTCATCTGTGTGGTGCCACTATGTGGGGGAGTTATCTTTTAAAACAAATAGATAAAATCAGTGGCAATGAATACCTGGGCAAAAAATAATTGACTGGGGTTGTAAAAGCATGAATGTATGGAATTGCTGAATTACTAATTGTGTGGGAGAAGCTGTTGCTGAAATCAGCTTTGGTACCAGAGGAATGAGGCTGATAAATGTGACCTCAGCCTTCAAAAAAGGGCCTTGGTGTGCCTGGGGCAGCTTCAGGCTGTCCGTCCTGCCTCCTGGTCCAGTTGCTGGTGGCTGGAATAAAGCGCAGGTGTGGCAGGCGTATGGCTGGGTGCGATCTGCTGGGAAGGGACGGTGGTGGCTTTTGGGAGGGAGCACTGCGAGCCGGGGCAGTTCTGCCCACGGCTGCTTTGGCAGCAGATCTGCTGTGAAGGGCTCCCTTTTGCCTCCCTGCCAGGGTTTGCCAGCACGTCTCTCGTACCAGGGAGTTCTCTGGTCTGCACACCCCATCACGTAAGCAGCCTGGCTGGAAACGGCATGTGAACAACTCGTTCAGGTCTCCTTGGTGGCATCCAATACTTGGAGGGAAAGAAGGTGTGAACTTCGGGAATGCTGAGGGCTCTTTGGCTGTTATCAGACAAGCTCCTCGATGCTACTTTGAGTAAGGAGTGCACGTGCTCTTCAGTGAAACAAAATGATAATTGTGTGATTAATAGCATATACCAGTTTTAACTTTAGAAATTTTCACGTTACCACTTCTAGTGGTACATTGTTTTTCAGAAAATGTTATTGCATGTGTTTAGTTTTTGATGGGAGAACGTGAAGCCCTAAGTGGGGAGGAAGGGGTGGGCTATTTAGGGGCCGACTGTTTAATGACTGAGGTTAGTGCACGATGATGATGATTAAGCACGTCCTTAATTCTCGACCAATAGATGGAGTGCTGCTACGCTTCAGGATATCTGGGGATTTAATGGTCTCTTGGTTAAATCAGTCATTATCCTTGACTCTTGCCTGAGGATTGAGGCAGCTGACATTTTTATTTAAGGAAATGATGGTTTTTAGGGTGGTGCAGTTAGGCTGTTGTATACATCATGGTCATCTAACCCAAAGAGAAGGTCCAGGTGGTGCCTTTCACGCCAGAGACTTTGTATTGCTTAGAGAGGGTGAATTTTGAGTGAGATGGGTGAATGGAGATGTTTCACTCCAAGGTGTACTGCAGCTCCTCTGTTGAGCCTTTGCTGGTTATGAAATGAGTGTCAGTTGTTCAGCAAGGCTGAACCGAGCTGGGGTCAGTGTAACTCTGCTGGAACTGTCCCTGCTGCATGTGATGTTAGAGGTGACATTGCGCACGGGGCTGCCTGCTTTTGTTCAGCTCAACTTGTTGCAGGCCAAATGATCTGGCGTAAGACACTAGTTGCCGTGAGAATCATCAGAAATTAACATTTAAGAGATGAAAAATGAAAAACATTTAAAGACAGGTCAATATTAGTGTGTTTCCTTTTCTAAGTGGAATGTTTTAACAGCTCAGAAAATAAAATAAGGCAGAAGGGTGCTAGTTTTTCCCTTAAAATCATTGTTGCTAGTTGAAACTGCAACAAATGTCCTTGCCACACTGTGGATGGTGTTGGAATGATAATGCTTTGAAAAAAAAACAATCTTAATTTAGGAGAATAACTTGTGTGACTTTGAACTGGTGCATAAAATTGCCTTTGCTAGCTTTTTTTTAAACTGCATTAAAAATATTTGTTTCTTTAAAAAAGGTCCTGTACCTTTAGCGGCCATAGCAACCTCTGGCTATTATTTCCCTTGTAAATCAATTTTGCATTTTCATAGTGCTGCTGTTTCAAAAACTGAGTCAGTCATTGTTTTGGTATTGACTTAGAAGAATGCAACCTATATTATTTACTAACACTGCTTCCTGTTACATCACAGGCTTTTCTTCAAGCTGTGTTTTGAAACGCTGGTTGCCATATGAGAGATGGTGGTAGAAGGTGGTGTGCCTCCTGGTAGGGTACTTGGGGGTGGTGGTGGTGATCTTTTGTGTATCATTTTCTGGCAGATGAAGATGAATAAAAGCTACTTGACCCTTAGGGAACAAGGCCACAGAGTGTACTCTGCTTCCTATATTAACTTTGTTTCCCCATATGCTAAGTGACTCATTTTTGTTTCTTTTCTGTATTTAAGATAACACAAGTCATTGTGCATCATTGCAAATGAGATTTTTGAGGTATTTCTTTTAAAGATGTCCTAGCAAGTACCTGGCTGTTTTGGGGATAATTTGTGGTCTGGATTATTAGTTAAGACAAATTTTAATAAATTTGGTTAGATAAGAAAGTATCTTGTAGTTATGGCATGCTCTTAACCTAGACTACAGTGGTGGTGTCACTTCAAAATCATCAGTAAACTGGAAAATGTTTACTACTAAAAAGTTGAGATTTTCTTTGGATTCATTGAGAAGTTAGATAGTGGAAGAATGCTGGAGAGCTTCAAACCTCAGTGTGTGGGTGATGACTTCTGGCTGTTTTTCCTGCCTTGGATCTTCACAGTTTGGTAAATGTGATGTAGGTATCTATTTAGTTAGGACTCTGGGAGCATATTAAATATAGTGTGTGTCGTATGGTGGGAATGTCAATTCTGCTTGACTATCAGCTGTTACAAAGTGTTAATTAGGGAAGTATTATAATAGCCTCATTCATTGTTCCTGTCTCTTAAACTGTTCCAGTCTTGGCTAGGAAGAAACTGTTTTCTTGCCTTGTATCGATTAACGTGTTAAAATACTAGTGACATCAAAGCAGCAGGTAGTTTTCATGTGAGTTAGCAGGTTGAGGTGAAGATGAGTAAATCACAGACTGGTGTGAGAGCTCCACTTTGCTTTGTAGATTTTTGTGTTGTGTTTTCTTGACCCACAACAGCTAACAGCTGGTAAACCCCTCTTCCCTTGTGCAGTCAGCACCTCCTGAAGTTACTTCTCCAGCTGAAGTACGTGGCAGTCTTGAATACCGGACAGTTGATGGCAGCTTACTGCTGCTCTTACTGTCACAGCACTGCCCTGAATGAGTACCTAGCACAGTGTTGGTGTTAATAGAGCCAAGAGCTGAACTGTCTGCTGTGTTGGCCAAAGAGGATTCTGTTGAATTGCTTTGAAAATCTGTGCTTGTTATCTTCATCTATATCTGTAATAATTGGTCTCGATTTTTTTATTGTTTCAGGTATTTAATTATTACATTTTGTGGGGGTTTTATAGAAAAACAAGCATTCTTATGCATCTCAGCGATAGCTATTACACTAAATACAACATAGTTTAGAGGCCAGTTGGATCTGCAGTTTGCAGATGCACAGTGAATGCCACTCCTGGAAGCAGGGTGCCTACCACCCAACCAAGTGTTCCTGTGCGCATCCTTCTGGATGGTACATAGAATACAAAATAGAAAAGCTTACTTACTGGATAAAGGTTGCTTTATTTGTTCTAATACAGTAAAGGCAAGAAAGGAAAAATGTAATTTGAAATCCCCCCCCCCCCCAATGTGGACTGGCTTACTGGCTTTTGTTGAATAAATGCTTTTTTGACAGCTCTGGAAGTCTTGACAGAATGTTGTGGAAGTGATTTGGTACTGAAGTTGTGTCTGTGATTCAAATAAATAATTTCTACATCAATGAAAATTATAAGTTGGCTGGTTTCAGAGAGATTGCTGATATTAGTGTAGGTTGTTTAATATAATCCAGCATTGCAGTGCCTCCTTAGCAACCCATATGATACTTTAGTCCTTATGGATTTATATAGAAAAACCTCTGTATTTATAAAGAGCATCAGTAAGGTCACAAAGTCAAGTATTTGAAAGCTGGGTAATGCTTTCCAAAGAAAATATCCTGGATTTAAAGATGAAAATTAAACTATAACATTGGAAAGTATACTTATAAACCCTTGTGTCAGGAAGAGTAGAAGTGTTTTGGCTCAGATGCTTCAGATCTATCGGACACTTAGCAGAGGCAACCTTCAGCCTAACATATGAAAAACTAGGTAAAACTGAAGATGAGGTTTGGGACGGAAACAGTGGACAATACTAGGCACTGCATCCAGCTTTTTCTGAACTGAATACAATGACACAAAAGTAGTGACCTTGCAAGTACCTTTGTGTCTTCCTGACTCAGATACACAGCCGTTTTTAAGAGTGCTAATGAATTGCATTAACAAGTTCTCCAGGCTCCTGGTCAATCCTAAAACAGGAGTAAAACACAATTTAAACCAGCTTTCTTTTAATATACCAATTATTGCTACACACCAGACAACGTACCATATTTGCTGTGCATCTTAAACCACCAAAACCAAACCAAAAAAACTTAATTCTTAGCACGTCCTAACTTTATTTGGAGATTGCATGATATAGTAGCCTGTGGAGGGTATTATCTTGTGATTGTTTTCAGCAGTATTATCTTCAATTTCTTTGGTGCTGAAATTTAGGGTGCAAGAAGTGGTGTATGAAATTAATACCTGCCACTCCCACATTAATGGAGTATAACATTAGCCCTTCTGATGTAGTGTTACTGCCATAATAAATGAATAATTAGTCAAATAGATATTTCTGTTAATCATGATTAAATTGGGATAGTGCCCACAACAAGCCCATCATCCTGTTTCAGATCTTGATGACATATTGAGGATTGTGCTAAATACCCAGTTAAGGAGTAATTGTCTTTGTAATGTTCACAGTTAATCTACAGTTTCTGGCTTTCAATGGCAGCTGTCTTTAAATGCCTATTTGTCTAAAAGTAGACAAACTTGCCTTTGCAAAGGCAAAACTCTTCTGGTGACTGCATCTTTCTTTTTTTTTGACCCAGCTGTCAGAGTAGAAAGCAGAAGATATTTATGGTCTTTAATCCATTTACTAAATGGAAGCTGTTGCCTCGTAGGGCAAACTATTTATTTTCACACTGAAGGTTGTGTAATTTTCTTACTCGTAAAATTATTGAGGTTGTGAAAGAATCTGTGGGCATGTGTTGATTTTTTTTTTTCTTTTTCCATTCCCATCGATGGACATAATACTGAATACAAATTAGATTTCTTACTGATGTACTGATTGTTATGGATCCGACTATCCAGAGGTATTTGTCTTTGATGCGTAGCTGACTTGGCATTCAAGGGGCACGTGCATGTTCTGTGTTAAATGGCTTAAGGACTGGAGTGACACAGTTGGAGAGCTTGGCAGATACCCCTGCATGTGCGTGATTTGGAACAAAAAAACTCCATCTTCTAAGACACAGTGTCCAAAGTAGATCACTCAGTCAAATTTTCATAAATATTTTTATTGCAAATATTTAATCCTGAGCAGCTGAGGACGAAAAATGAAGTTGTGATACATGTTTTACTAATGGCTAATACAATGTTTTGTAAAGCAAAGTACACCTGTAACCAGCAAAGACATCTTTATATGTTTGGCTTGTTCCTTATCAACCTGAGCAAAATTATGAGTCTGGTGTTGAGAAAAAAAAAAAAAGTGCAGAAGAACTTGCAGATATATTGAAATTTGTGGGGTTTGAAAATAAATAAATAAAAAAGGAAACCAGAAACTGAACCCAGTGGTCTGGCAGTCAGGTTCCCCCCTCCTTCTACTCTGTTTCAAACTTTGTTTAAATAGTTTTGCCACATGCAAAGAGATTGAATACATCTGTGTAGTGCTTGCATGAGTGAGTCTGGTCTCAAAACCAGGTTAGTTTAAAAAAAAAAAATAAATCTTGAAATGAGTCCAGGTAGCTTCCTAGTTAAAACATATCAAATAACATAAAGCATGTGAACTCAAGACAACTCAGTTAAACTGTATAAAATGCTTAAGCTGTAAAACTTCAGGAGAGTTTTTTTAATAGGTGCCTGGATAATGTGCCCTTAGGTGGCAGAGGGGCAATGTGGGTTCCCTTTTTACATCAGCTGTCTTCCTGTCAGCCAAGCACTTGAAGAAAAACTGAAATACTGCTTCCTCTTTAAATGGTTGTTGCATACATGTTACACTCTTTGTGTGTGTTTGCTCAAGCTTAGATGTTTTTTAAGCAGCAGTGCCCCTGATTTTACATGCCCTAAGACAACTCCTGGTTAAGGGCTAGATTTCAAAGACTGCTTAGTTCTTCTCAAGCATTGTGCCGTTCAAAATGGAAATTTTTGCTGTCTGGTCAGCAGAAAATGTTCTATTTTTTTTTGTTGTTGTTCTGAACATGAGTGTTTTATTGCATGTCAGTGCTTCTAATCAAATCGAATGACTTTTAATGTATTACCAGGTGGGATCCTGTGTCCTTCAAAATATCTTGTCTGACAGTCTCCAGTTGCCTGGATCAAGACACCGTCTCTTCAGCGATGGACCCAAAGCAGTCAGTGGAGACTGCTAAGGGTGGTGGGATGTCCTCTATACCAGAGAAGTGTCATGCAGCAAGGGTGGTCAAGACTTCAGTCCTATGCTTTGTGAAATCTTTGTTTAGATGTGAAGATTGCCAAATCTCTCCTCAGTTGGCAAATACATATGACATAACCTGGAGTGAAAGGGAGCGAGAGCTCTGAGCAGAGACGCAGGAGGTAGGAGCACTCTGCTCTCTAGGCAAGGCAAGCAGGAGCCCAAGCTCACCTAGTTGTTCCAGTGCTAGCAGCTTCAGCTGCCTGGCCTTTTCCTATAGTTGGAAAAATAGATGCCTAGCCCATATGTATCTGCAGAGTAATGTGTGTATGGGCGACCATTTTCAAGAACCTCAGTTGCTATATGGCACTTCTATCTAAGCTTGGGTCTGTAAACTGTTTCATAGGAGTCCACAAGACAGAACAAAGTACAGTAGTCTTATTGTCCCAATACTTGTGTTAAGAGATCCTGTCTCTCCATGAGAAATTCTCTGTTTCCTTGTTGAAAAGGGCTGAAATCCTCTCCTTTAGGGGGGAAAAAAAATGGTGGGGAAAAAAAAATCAGGTGTATTGCTTCCTTGCCTATTAATATTGGCTAGTATGTTGCATAAGACTCTACTGTATGTACAACGTTGACTAAAAAGAATTAGTTACTGGTGGGAGTGAGAATAACAATGTCATATTTATAACCTGGTTAGCCTTTAGCAAGAAAAAATAGCTTGAGGAATACCATGGAACACTAATGTCTGGCTACTATCAAATATGCTACAAATGTATAGTAACAGGTATTGTGTTCAGTAAATTTATCTTTGTAGTAGAAACCTGATGATGTTGCTGTTCCCAGGGGGTAAGCTGAATTACATTATTACTGAGGCTGAGCTAACAGAGTTTTGCTTATAGTATACATACAGACAAGACAGTTCTTCAGAGAGGTGACCTTTGCTGTATTTTGGTTTCAGATTTCACACAGACCTATTTCAAAGTTTTTTAGCTTCAGTCCACACCCTGCTGGTAGTTAGCTATAAAACTCTCTTTGAAGAAAGCTTAAGGAAAAAAAAAAGTCTGCTCTTTATTACTTTAATAAAGTTAGATGAAGGTCATTTGTTCACTCCTTTTGTAATACACACTGCTACCACTGTTACTTGTCAATATAACTGATAGTTCAAAGATGAAATTAAAGCTACAGAATTACTGGCTACAATGTGCAAATGCATAGTGTGAGTAATGCTTTTTTATGACTCTCAGTTTATTAGTTAACTTGAAGAATGTGTACCAGCATATAATTGTGCTGGGGAAACTATTATGGTTGACATGGCATAATGTTGTGTACTCCCTCCAAGGTTATTCCACTCTCTCTCTAAACTTTTTTTTGAGTTTGTTTTTCTCTCTCCCCCCTCCAAAACCAATTTAACGAAATAAATTAAAGCCCTGCAGTCCTATGTAAGAACTGAGACAAATAAGAAATCTGCATGTCCCTGCTCCAATAAATATAATCACCTCTTTAATACAGTCACTCCTCTCTAGGACTCTGATTTCCATCTGACTAAAATATTTGGGTTGTATGCTACAACCAAGCTAAAGGGGATATCCTGCTCTTCCCTCCTGGACATGTGGTCCTTCCCCATCCTCTCTTGTGTAAGCCCTGCTGCTCGCTGAACTTCTGCAATTCACCGTGAATTGCAGCAGAATACCTCCTCTCCCCTGCCCCCCGTCTGCATTAATGCTTTTTAATAAGTTGAATTAGCTTGAGAGAGGGTTGAGTGAGCACTGGAGTTGGGTGCAAGGTGTTGAAGGCAGTGGTGAGAACCTGTGGGGAAATAGGGAGATGGCGGACTGTCAGCACCGAACTTCAGGTTGGCTTCAGCCCCTTAATCCTTCAGTGGTGACATCTCTGCAGGGTCCCGCCTGCAGTGCTGGGAGGCAATGTGAAAATGCAAGTGGAGTTAAGCCTTCTGCAAGGGGGCTTGTTTGTAGGGGAGTAACAATGAAAAAGGTGTTTCTCTAGGCTTTGAGATATGATATGGCAGCCAGTAGATTATGAGGTTCCCCCTACCCTCCCAGTACACTCAAAGTCTAAGGGGAAACAGTCATGTTTAAAGGGAGGCTGTTTAGGATAAATGCAGCATTTTGGAGAAAGTATGTAGACTTCAAAATTATTTTAATTAAAATAATCTCAGCATGCTGGGCTGAGCTGCTCTTCGACTCACATGTCATGCACCCATATCTCAGCTCTGTGAGGCTGCCAGTGACTAACAGTCCTGGGTGGTATGTAGGTGTTGGGTGCTTGGGGTTGCTTTCTCCTTGTCTCCAGAGCCTGCAGAATATGTACACAGCACAAGATGCACAACAAAACCTTTTTATTTTACAATAGAAAATTTTCACTATTGAACAGTGTGTACCATTGCTGCTCTTATTTTTTTGTTCTATTTCATAGTTATGTGTAAGAAACGTGGGGTAAATATTGCCATAGGAAAACTGCATTGCATCACATAGACCACAGTGTCTATATGTTGAGGAACCTATAGAACAAGTTAGTTCTTTGTGAGGAAAGGATGAGGTTGCACTTAGTTCTAGTAATGAGCTTATGCATATGTTTACAAGGCAACCTCATATATAAAGAACTAACAATTACACTGAGGAAAATGTATACAAGTTAGTTGTTTAGTATAGCTCAGCCTGCCTCCCAAAATGTTGTATAACTGTAACTTGCAGTCTCTTACGTGCCTTTGAAAAATGGTATTGTCTCTCCTCTCCTTCCATCCAGGCTCTCATCAGTTAAATGTTGTGTAAGAAAATGTAGTGTTGCTACCAACAAATTTGGCAGAAGAATTTGTTGTAGAAGTATAATGCTGAGTTTCCAACAGCAGAAAGCTGTTTGCCGTTTAAGTTGACTGAAATTGTTCCAGTCAGTCTCTGTGCAGGTGGTGAATGATACAAATTCACAGTGTGAATAGCTGTCCTGCAGATAGCACTTCAAGGTCTTCAGTGCTCGGTCCTCCTAGCTTTTTCCCGGACCTCTCTCTTTTTTTTTTTTTTTCCTTTTTTCTCTTTTTTTCCTAGCTGCAGTGAAGCATCGTCTTCAAAAGTTCGTATTTTCTTTGTTTGATGTGATATGCAGGCTTCAGTGTAAATACTTAAGGAGTCTTATCAAATAGTAATACTGGCTCAGTCAGAGTAAAGATGCTTTAGTTAAATAGACTTGTGGCTGTGTTTAAAAATAACAGCTCTGGCTGTGTCAGCGCATTGGACGACCTGATACTGACTTCAGCAGAAAGAGCTTCGGAAGATTACTTTGCCTGTTGCATGTATCACCCCTAGTGTGCACTTGCTTTCTGTCGGTAGCATTTTGGTGTTAGGTGAACCAAAACAGAGCCCCTGAATTTAAATGTGATTAGCCAAACGGCTTCAGGGAGAGCTTGTTGTACTGGGCACCTTTTAAATGCACAAACGGGAGTAGCAGCATTTCTGCTCTTGTTCAGATCCTCAGCACAGTGGTGTCTGGGGTTGGGTGCAAACACTGTCCTCATCTAAGCTCAGTAGTATTGGGTTCTCAGCCATTTGATTTATGTAGGAGAAAGGTGGCATGTGTACTCTATCAGCACGGGGTTGGTCTGTCTGGGACTGCTGTGCTGGCACACATGTAGGCTGTTGCTTTCTTGTAATAGTAAAGCAGGTGGAGGAGCTTGTTGGTAACTCCCATGCATTTGTCCATTCTCACCCCAGCCCTGGTTTGGCTCAGGCTTCTGCTGTCTTTCTGAAGACTCATTTCAAGCACTGGTATTCTTAAAAAGTCTTGCTTATTGAGATATAGGCATATGCCAAAAAAAAAAAAAAGTAAAACTTTTTGAAAATACTATGTGTATCTGATTATTTTGTTTATGGTTCTTGTTCTGTGTGGGTTTTTTGTCCCTTTTTGTTTCTTGGCAAGGAAGACAGTATTACATTCTTGTACCAAGAGGAAGGGTATTAAGCTTACTCATAAAAAGATGATTTATTATCAAATGTAGTTTTTCATTTTGTCCATTGGAATTTTTTTTTTAAACTCTAACCATACCCAGATACTGGCTTCATTCAAGTTTGGATGCTGTCTTTGTTAAATTATGGCTCCTGAGGGTTTTCTGTTACAGAAGTTTCTTCAGTCAGGGGAAATGAGGGTATCATAAAGAGGATCCAAAGGCCGGACGTAATGATTCTATATAACTGGAACAAACAATGCCAGATCTGGCTGATGTTGGATTTTCCACCAAATTTTTTTTATTGGCGTTTGTTCATTTTGCTTTAAGCAGAGTTTAAAACTGAGGCAGCTTGAGTGGCTGAAGTAACTGAAAGACCAATAGCAGATGATTTGGGCAATACTTTTAATTGCTATATCCTATCTTCATGCATTTAGTCTGCATTCTGGCTTACTCAGGAAGTCTCCTTGATTCAAATGCCATTAGAGCAGTAAATTCAACAGAAGACATCCAAATTCACTGAAACAACTGTAACTGAAGCCAGTATAATAGACCTGCTTGTGCCTGAGGCTCCTGAAACCTTGTTCCAAGTGTTCAGCTCATGCTTGGTGAGAAGCAGTGCTGCTTTCTGGGACAGTGAGTGCCTGAATGTCATTGCTGTTGCCTCTGACTTGCTGCAACTGTTTGCTAGCTGTTAATGGTATTTTTTTATCTACTACTACAGTTACATTATAATATTAATTGTAATATGCTAAAATAGGGATAGAATCATCAAAATGTACTTTGCGATGCAAGCAAATTTTCTGAGAGATTCCTAAATAAATGACCGTGCATCTCAGCCAGAAATACAGTGTGAAGCCAGAAGGCAGAGTATGCTGGTGGTTTTCTCTTTCTTGCTGTTGAGCACTGCCAGAAGAGGAATGATGCTGAATCCGTTTCTCACTGCCTTTGCTATGCCAGAACATTGATCTTCCAGGGTAGACTGTGCAGGACTGCAATTTTCTGCAGATAAGTCTCAAGGAGAGAGGAGGAAGAAAAAACATAGTATTAGCTTTGACACTTACAAACTAACAGATACCACAGTAAAGCTGCTGAAGTCAAAACTGTAGCCATCATTTCACTGTCCTTTTAATTATTTTAGAATGTTTTGGGGGTATTCTCCTTCCTTGTTCTCAAGAACTTATGTGTCTTTGCACATTGGTAAAATCAGGTGCCACAATGGAATCATACCCAATACACAAAATTGTTTCTTTCCCCATCTATTTCTGCACATGCTCTTCAATGTACTTTATCCACTTCTTTATTCATAGAAATCTGGGAGAAAATTTCCTAATGTTCTTTCTCTTATTCAGGTTCAACTGCATAACTTCGACTTCTTTTCTATTCTTAATGTCTTTCCTACCCATGTTAGAAGCCACTCTGGTAAAAATGAAAGCCCTTACAGTGACTAATCATGTAGCACTTAAGATGAAAACTGGATTCCAATGGGAGCACAAAGCTGTATGTGATTTGAGACTAGCGCTTGCAGTGCATTAGCACTGTGCATTATGGTCAATTTTCATGAACACAGCATTTTTAGTCTTTTTTTTTGTACCATAATACACATGTGGTACAATAGAATACTGCTTGATGAAAAAAGAAAGCTGACAGAAGGGATAAAACTACATATTGCCCCAAGGATAAACTTCTAGAAATATTTCTGTGGATTACAGCCAATGGGTATTACATAAGAAAAAAGTTTGCCCTGAAGTGCCTAAATTATTAAAGCATTTGTAAAAGTAGGATTTGTCTGTCTAGAAATTTATTGCAATGTCCACTTCTGACCAGAGGCGAGACGAGTATGGATGCATTGTAAAATCAGTCATCTACAGGAGCCTGTGGATTTTGATGGTTCCAAGGTTGTGTAACTCGGTGTGAAAAGCATAAAAGTTTACAGCTGATATCTTCAAATTATTTCTTTATCTTGCAGCTGTGTGAAATTAAGTTTCCTGAGAGGTCTGAGTGACAGCAGTGTAAGACGATTTGATCTTCTAGTTGTTTGTTCTTTGCAGTAAACTGAACTAGCAGAGACTTGACCAAAAATGTGTGATAGTGCAGCTTTCTAATTAGCGTGCTCTCTTTAGCATATTTGATAGATTTGGGAGGGGGAGGGGTATAAAAGCAAAAAAGTAGAACTATCTTTATGAGATGCAGTGATTCCCTTGTAGCATCTCATAGCGGGGAGTTTGCACTGGGCTTGGATCCACAGCTACTGAGGCTCTCTTGAGCCACAGCATCTTTCGTTGGCTTGGCCCTTAAGGGAGCAGAAAGGCAAGAGGTATTCACACCACTCAGCTCGGCCAGCTGAGGCTTTCCCCTTAATCACATTCCTACTTTGAATTGCTTTTTGGAGAACTCTTCATGGATGCCAGAAGCCTTAAAACAAGGCAAACCCAGCTCGAGCTTGGCTGAGTAATTAAAGTGACCTAGTAAGAGTAGTGAATAGCACACTTAGGTTCTTACACCTGCATACAAATGCCTTGTACGGTGGGGCCTGGATCCGTGGGTCTTCTCGGCTCTGTGCAGGCAGCACCCAGATGAGAATTTTCTGTTTAGTTCTCAGCTGATTATTCAGATTGCTGTCATATTTAAATGTCCCATCTGCATATCAGCTTAACCTCTGGAAAGACTTGGGCTGTGAGATTTTTATTTTTTAAAAAAACTCTTTAATACAAGCTGTGTAAATGCTGCAGCATGTATCTTTCTCCTTTTGAGATGTTTTATCCCATACTGATGGCATTCACCCTTTCTTGGGACAGTGAAACCCTTGTGTGAAATAGTTAGCACCTAGTAGATGAATGAAGGTGTTGCTACTGATTTATTAATGTGTCCAGAAACCACCTGTATGTTTTGGGTTCTGAAGCACTTCAACTTGTTTGTCTTCCTTTTTAAGAAAATAAACAAATGCACACACATCTTCATTTGTTTCTCCTACCTCCCATCCCTAGGTAGGCTTCAGAATTGGCCAAATCTAAATATTCTCAAATTGGGGTTTCTTTTATGTTTGAAGAAAAGCTTTGCTAGCAAGGCTTCTGTTATAGGTAAGTAGGTAAGTGCATCTACCCAGCAGGGCTGCTCTTTAAGTGAGGCTGTAGCAGTTGAAGTTTGAAAGTAATTTCAGGCACCGCATAGTTAGACTGCATGTGGGCAGAGCTGCTCACCTGCATCGCCCACCCTAACTGAAGTCGCTGGGAACGCTTTGGGTGACAGCGTCGCTGAGCCTCAGTGCTTGGGTGCTCTAGCAGCCCCTCTTGCTGAAATAAACTTTTCCTCATGGAACAGAAGCAAGTGCTTTGCTCACCTCTGGGCTCAGACTGCCTTGTTTATCCATCCTTGCCAAAGTTTCCTCTCTGAACAAGCCATTAGGTCTAACTGCTCTCTAAGTCAATCTGATTCCACCATTAAAGACAGCATTTATACAACTATATATGTATGTTTTAATCCTGTTGAAAGTTATGCTCAATTCAGATGTAATGGATGTTTTAAGTCCTTGTTAAAGGTCAGTTGGGACATTTTAAATAGTTGTGAAAAAATCCAGTTGTGCAGTCTTCCTGCCTCCAGAAGCAAATACAGTTACGTACCCATTGATTAGAAATTGGCTGCTCGTGGGAGGATTTTAAAACTGAAACTCCGTTCACATCATCTGACACTGTATTTCTTAGGTGAAAATAGGACTTTTCCCTGCTTTGATTTTTTTATTATTCAACTTTCTCATAATTTCCTATGACCTTTTTAATACCTTGCTTGGAAAAGATAATCTAGGTTAATCAAATACCTGAGCTTTACCAAAGTGTAGGTGCTCATAAGTGGTGATGTCCTCAAAGAGTTATTTAGTTTTATTTTTTCAAAGGTCCAATCAAAAGATAATTTGAGGAGGGGGGCTGTGTTTTCAACTGTTGATTTTTAAGTGATGTCACTGGTAGTTAACTAACCTAGCTTCAAGTACTTTAATTCCTTCAATAAATACATTGCCAAGACAATAACCTCCATAACCATGAACAACTTGGGATTTTTTACATGTTCAATTTTATATAAGCGTGAATGTAGAGTGAGAGTAAAATGATTATATATAGAGAGAATTTTTCTTAAACATTGGATTCTCTATTCATATGAATATGAACTTGTCTGATGTAGTCCAGGAGTGCATTTGTTAAGAAGACTGTTCTTCAATGCTTCAATGCCTGGATATGAAATGTGGTGGAAAATAATCTGGGTTTAGATGTGGAATTATTCCGTCAGTCTTTCTGTGCTGTTTCTATCCTGTTTTGAGAAGAGTTTAAATAAAACTTTCTTGAAGTAAGTTGATAGGTTTTTATAAATTAGCAAACATGAAAGAACCAAGTTCTTATTCAGACTTTACTAATTTTAAATTTAAAATTTACTTGTTATTTCTATTCATTTTGTTGATTGGTTGGGGTTTTATTAGAATTAAATGACCTTTTATGTTCTAAGCAATGCTGGAGCACACCAATTAAATCTTTTTCATATGTTTGAGTTACCTCACTGAGGGCTCTATAAGTTAGTAAGATTTTAAGGATGTTATTAATGATCAAAAACGTGGGTATGTATCAGTTATCTTTTAATTTTTTTTTTACTCAAAACATTAAAAATAATTGATGAGTATCTTAAGTTTCTGTAGTCCTGCAAGCAGAGTTGTAGTAACTATTTTTGTACTTTGAAAATCAAATTACAGGTCAGGTGCAGTCCTAGGTAAACATCGTTTGTAGCAAAGAATCTCAGTCTAGCTTTAGTTCTAACCTGCAATGTTGCCTTCTTGCAGCTGCTGTAGCAGTGAGCTGCTACAGAGCAGTGTTTCCTCAGTAACATGTTCAGCTTTTCTTTGATAAGGGTATGCTTGAATTATTTTTGTGGTGGATGTGTGAAAGGAGAGGATGTGTAACTTCATTAGTTCTATGAAACATTTTTTGAGTTGAGAGACTTAGAGAAAATATAGAAGATAAGTGAAATGATTATACATGGAGAGAATCTTTCCTTAAACATTGGGTTCAAGATGTAGGCCACATCTGTAATCATGTTTTTAGAAATGAGTCCATATTAAATCGATTCTCTGCCAACAGCATCTGGTTGCACTTTATGTACGTGTTTTCCTTCATAAAGAAAGCAAACCATATGACATAACCCCAGTCAGATAAAAATGATTGTTTATAATACTTTGTTTATTTATATAGCACCACAAGATGAAATATGTCTTCATCTGAAAAACTTTACAGCAGATTACAAAGGTGAGCAGATGATGACATCTGCATTTCCGAATGGCTGGTCCAGGGTACTGTGTATCGTGGTTAATAAACCCTGCTTAAAAGGATATAAAATTAGTAGCTGAACTGTTAATCAAATGGGGTCTAATAATTCCAGGTGCCTTCACGGGCAGTGTCCCTCATCCTGCAGTGGCCCTGCAATGCTGGTAGCACTCCTGAAGTGGTCAGAAAGAGCAACACTGTGCAGTGACAAACCTTCACAGGCATGGTGCCTCTTAGGACTGGTAGCAAATCCCTGGTACTGCTCACTGCTAGGGGTAAAATTTGGGAGAAATTATTTACTTTTATTAAAATAGACTGCACAGCAGTTGTTCATGCGAGTTGTTCAGACTAATTTCAGCAGGTTGATCTTAATAACACTCTTAAAAGTGGCTTCTTCACTTACAAAATGAGCTGTCTGTGGGGCTTGTGAAGCCTTTGAGTTCAGCTTGGCAAACAGCTGAAAGGTAAGAATTGGAAATACCTTGCAAACATGAGGCATGATTTCCTGTAATAAAGCGTATTGGGCTGTGATGCCCTTGGAGCCGGGGGAGCTATGCTGTGGGGTTTCAGCTGTTGTAATCCTAAACAACAGATCTCTTCAGCACATGCCTAGCAAGGTATTTACGGGTGTCAGCCATGCCCTTCCCACAAGAATGTTGGGCTACCTGCAGCTGTGGAAAAAGCTGTACATGAAACAGTGTTTAACTGAGCGTGTACGGTACTGTACTCCTGTTTTTGAGATATTTGGAAGGAGTGATTTCCATGTAGGCCAGCAGACTTACTTTGGAAATAGCTGCTTGTGTCAAAAACTTGATGGGAGCTTTTATGCCCTGCAAGACCTTGTGTGTCAGTGAGGGATGTTCTGAGAAGGGAGGCAAATGTAATCTACTGTAGGGTTTATTTCTTCCCTTAACAGGTTCCAATCAAACATGCAGAAGAAAAGGACGTTTTGGCAATTTGTACCTAGATAAAATACCTTGTGTGGTTAATGGTCTCATCTGAGATCCAGGGTGTCTTTCATTTTGGATTTTTTTAATTGATTATTCGTACAATAAAGTTGCTTAGAACAGGCAGTGTTCAAGAAGTAATACTTTGACTCTTTCCATTTCAATGATTAGCTTTTTCTGTTAACACCTTTTTGACTTAGCCATGAGAATGGCAGGGGTTTAGAATAGATTTTTTTTGTTGCAATACTAGAACAAAAGAGGAATTTAAATACTGTGGCTATGAGACCTTTTAAAATTAAGCATCCTAATTAACAGAGCTAAACATGACTTAATTATTTAATGTAATTAAAGAGAATACCTATTACTTTTTCAGTTGCTAGGCTAAAAGGTTTTTAGCTGAGTACAAGCTTTTGCTGTGCATGATGACCCTTTAAAAGGCTTTTGGGACTCTATCCAGCTGGCAGCTTGGCATGACTGAACAGATGTGGCTGGTCTCTGGAGAGCTGATCTGTACTGCTAGCTTTATTAATTCCTGACATTTGTATTGATCTGTGGGTCCAAACAAAAGTAAAGAGTCTCGTGTGGAAGTGGCATAATGTGTAAGTTCCTGTTGGTCTCTTCCTGATATGTTCAGGTTATATTTTGGTAGATCTAATATTAGTCTTAGCAGCTCTTATTTGTTGTTTGTACTTGTGCGTGTTTTACTGTTTCTTGGCTTCATGTTCTGTTCTCAGTGATTCATAGAGCATCAAAATGCACAGAAATCATGTTCTCAGCACTTTGGAAGACCTCTCCAGATAATTCTGAACAGTGCTTGCTCACGGGAAGCAAGTGGGCGTGCTGGAGGAGCATTCAAGTTTCCTGAAAGTGCTCATGATTACTGAGGAACTGCTTTGCAGCTCGCTGAGAAGAGGTTTCTTCACTTGTTCCAAATATTATTTAATAATTAAAATCTTGAGGTTGGGAGGAAGTACATTTTCCTGTAGTAAGGACAGATGGTGTTGAAAAAGCAATTGAAAATTTGTGCTGATGGACTGGAGTTTGATTTCTCCTAGAATCTAATTTATATCAGCAAAAGGCAAGCTGTAGTGAATTGGGATTAGTATGACAATAAACTTGAATCACAAGTGACAGATTTTTCTTTTAGACTGGGGAGAGTTATAGTCGGATGTTCCGTGTATGGGAAGTCTTTGTGGGCTGCCCATTAGTGTATTATCCGAGTACTATATTGAGTATTTTTTTAAATGCTCATCAAATTTAAGAGGAAACTTGAGGTGGTTTAGGAGTTTGAGTAAGAACAATATGACCAGAAGCTGGCAGTTGGAAACACTGATCACAGACAGTTGCAGACAGTGTTCTGAAGGTTATCAGTGGAGGATGCAAGTGGGCTATGAATTTCCCTCTTCAACCACACTCTGGCACAAGCAAACATGCTAATTACTGCAACAGAGGTGCTGCACTAATTCATGTTACTGACCTCGTCCCAAGAAATGTACAGCACTAGCCAGTTTCTGATATAATTTGGGGAAAACATTTATTTAAGTACCTACTGAAAACAGATGTTTGGGAGGTTTTTGTGGGTATTTTAATGTCTTTAAAAAAATTTTCAAAAATCCTGAACTCTAGTTATAATAGCTGATTGCTTATACCTTTCCAATTCTTGGTCTCTGCTGTGCTTTGATAATTTCTCCAAGGGAAGTACTTGCTGGTCAGAAAGTGAATTTGGATTGAGACCACCCAATAGTCACTGAATAGTGGTCATGGTAATATGTATGTTTTCATTTAGTATAAACATTTTGAACTTAATGACTTCCTGTTTCTAAGGATGAGAATAATCTTGCTTAAAAAAGGAGGAGGGGGAATATTAAAACAGGAAACTTGAGTACATGACTGCACTTTGCTAGTGAGCCTATAGGTTGATGCAAACTCAGGAGAAAGTTCATGAGATGTTATGGTATTACAAATTGCAGTTCCTAAGGTGTTTGTCAAGCAGTTACAGTTGTTTTCATACATGCCGAGCAGAAATGGAACAAGCAACAAGAGCTTCTTGAATGGAACAGCAAAGGAGGAAGGGAGCAGATGTCTGGGAAGATAGTGAGAGGAGAATACAGATGGGTGTGTTAAGTAGCATCCTGACTTAATAAAATAATAAAAAAACAGGATTTCTCTTTAATTAGGTAACAAGTCTCTGTTTACGTTTCCAAACCCAATCTAATAGGCAAATTTACTATAAAAGAGTGAAAAGAAAAGCTTTGATTAAAAACTCAAGATTAGACTTGAATCATTAAAACATTCAACAGTTGGGCTCAAGTTGAAGATGTCAATTAATTCTATCCTAGTTTTGCTTTCTTTTCTAGCCGAGTTTGATGTACAAGTTCTCAATGTGGCAGTGTTGTAGAAGCAGCATATAAAAGTGACTATTTTGTTTCTTCAGTTTAGCAGTGGAAGCAAGTGAGTTACACAAGCCCTTACTGGTCTTTGCAAATTGACTGAGGTGCACATCATCGGGAAATCTCACGCTTCTGTAGCAGTTTTGTTTTAGACCTGGACTTGGATTAATTCTGCTGGTCTTCGACATATATCTCATGCAGTCTTGCATCACCACTTTATGTAGTGCTCTGTTTGATCATTTCCTTTTTTAAGTAATTTTTGTTGAAGGGATCAAAGTGTGTACAATAAATACCCTTAGCCAAAGCTGAGGATCTTGTTAGAATGGCAACTACTGAGAGGTGAGGATGGGGATAGTATGGTTTAATTTAACTTTGCAAGAGCTGGGAGGGGAGAATTGAAACCAAATGAGGTCTCATCCTTCCTCTCCTGAGAGAGAAGCATACAAAACTAAATAGCATCCTTTTTGCACAGCAATAATTTACACTTGTACTGTTCTAACGGTACACTTGAGCATCATTTCAGCTTAGGGTTTTGAAGAAGGAAAAACAATCCACTCCCAAAAGGGCCTTGCTAAAAGTGTGCTGGAGGAGCCTGTGGAAGTGAGTCAGAGTAAGTTGCAAATAATAATCTGTCTCAACTGAGACAAAAAAAAAGGGGGGGGGAGCCACCCAAAACCCCTTGGCTTCTGAAGGGGAAAGAAAGGTTAACTTGTTGCGTTCTTATACCCTGATAACTTCTATTTCTGGGAAAGCTTGACCTGTGTATTGTGGAATGAAGTCTCTTCCAGAGTTGAAACATAAGAATTTCCTTTTGCTTTTGTGGGCAAAACATGTTAAACTAATTGAGCAATCTTCTGAAGCTCATGGTCCAGGCATTCATCAAAGTAGGGATTTGTCTTCTGAATGTAAGTAAATTTGGGTATTCTTGTTTACATCTTTTGTAAACTGACTGTAACACATACAGTTTTAATGATCCTGTTTTGTTTTTTTTTTTCTTTTCCCCTTTGGAAAACTGTAATCCCTATGGTGAGTGACAAACAAGGATTGCATCAGTAAACTTTGTTATAGTAGCTATTGCAGCAATATCTGACGGGATCTGTCTTTTGTCTCAATGTGGTGATCCAACGAGGCAAAATGGTGCAGGAGCAAGTATTCTCATTGGATTGACCCCTAAATCTATTTCAGTTATCTATAATTTAAGTTGTGAATTTATTTTCCTGTAAAGTTATTTTTATAGAATTTATTAATACTTTAAAACTAGTATAATCTGAACATGAAACTTAGTATCTTGTGTTTTACCTGTAAGAGGCAAAAAGTCTTAGAAAGCAAAGCCTGGGAGGGAAGTGAAGATCGCTGTGCCATGCAGCAGATAGACATTCTTGTTGCATTTATACCTGAAACAGTTAGTAGTCATGTAGCCACTGAAATTCTTCACTTGTTCTTTTCCAACTGATAGCCTAAATCTCTTGAGTTGTGGACCTGTCTCATTAAAAGCCTAATCTCCCCTTGCTACATTGTCTTGAAATGTGTTCTAACACATGCTGAAATTTGTCCTTATAGCATGGACAGCGGTATAAGGAATTTCTCTAGTACCAGGCATGAGGAGGATGGCAAGTGGTTCCTGCTGCCTCCCTGGCATGTCTAAGCTGGGCATTCTCATCTACTGCTACCTGTTCAGTTTTATCACTTCCTTTCATATGTCTCTTGATTTCTGCACGGTTTGCTTGCTGTGTAAAGAAGACCTAGTCAGAAGTGAAGAAAATCCTACTTGCTAAACATTCCTGGAGTGCATGTTAGGGATTCATTTCCACAGCAGGCATTGGGAGTTTAGTTACTTGCTGTGGATATGCCTTTCTTCCTCTCGTCAAAGCACTAAGTGCCCCTTAGCACAGGAATTTTTGAGTACAGCCTTCCTTTGTGGACATTTTAAAAACAAAAGCAATCACGCTTTGCTTGAATGACAGTAATGCAGTAAATAAAGTATTGTTGCTTCTAGTGTTTTTAGCAAAGCAATAAGCAGCAGCCTTTTTTTGTTTGGGGAAATATGATTATTCATCTCTGGAATATCTTACAGGGTACGTTTTAT
>NW_010531455.1:26633-83323 GCF_000687285.1 Phaethon lepturus | reverse complement strand
GCAGGAAAAAAAATGTTAAATACATATATCCTATTGAATACAGAATGGTATCTTAAAGAAGTGTTCTTGCCAAAGATGAGATCAAAGTTATTTGACGTTTCCATATTGTTTACAGCTAAAACCATCATTATCATTTGCATTGTTATCTGGATTATTCAATGTGTATAATTAGGCATTTACTTTATTTTTCTTTCAGAGTATCTGTGCAGGGCTTTAAAAAGTTGAAGTAATAATGATCTGTGCATTTTCATATGGCATTTGCATAATTAATTTGGGAGATGTCAGAAGGATTTATTTTGAAGCTCTTGTGCCTAAAATAGGTTCTGTTGCTCTACAGATAGAGATGGGTATTGATGTGCATTCTGCAGTGGAATAGTATAGTGACATAATATCCCGGTTTGTGGTAATGTGTGTGGGATTTCAGGCCTGGGCTGTTCTCTCTGGGCTGCTGGCCTTCGGGCAAATGCTTTTGGAAGTAGGTTCTTAACACTGATGTTTCAAGGTGTATTGGCGTTTTCCTTTTGAAAAGTAGACAGCTGTGCAAAAAGAGTTGTCCCTGCCCACACCAACACAGCACATACGCAAACTGAGGAGCGTTCTCTCTGGAGTTGAAATTAGCTGCACTCAAACACTTGTATTGAAACTGCTTTAGAAAAATTTTATTTTCAATTCACGGTCCAATTTTCATTGAATGTAAATGTAACTTGCATTTATTTTTAAATGTGAATTTAAGATAACCTTTTTCTTTAAAACCCTGTGTATAACCAGAGAAAAACTGTCCTGCTGTGTCATGAGAATGATGGATAACCAGACTTGTTTTGCCTCTTGGCGACACATACACACATTGAACCTCCATTTCTAAGCAGCGGCTTATGCGGCTGGTTAGTAGAAGGAATGTTTCATTTCAAAGTTTCAGAAGTGCACCATGTATTTCTGAAGTTTTAAATTCTCCCAAGAATTCTGATTATTTTGGCCTGAAGGAACCAGTCTTGTGGAGTTCCATGGTGTAGCTGCCCGTTGGGTCTGGCTGCATCCCGAGTGCGATGCCTGTGCATGGGCCACCACAGCAGCTGGGGAGAGGATCTGAAGCAGCCCAGTGCTACCAGCCCTGCTGGTGCGGAGGCTTGGCGGGACCCTCTCCAAGTCAGTATTCATCGCAGTAAGGAAACCCCACCTGGGGTTCGTGGTGTGGAAACCCCTCCTGAAAATCAGCAGCTTTTACCTGCTCCTCTTTGAGATCTTGGAAAAAAAGAAATGTTTGCCACCTCACTGGTTAAAAATTTATTTTCCCTCTGAAAGAGGAACCATGACATGTGGGCAGTCAGATTTTTTTTTTTTTAAAAAAGTCATAGAGGAACTGCTTGCAGGTATGAGTGAGCAGACTATATTAAGTGCCAAGTATTATAGGTTATTTTTAGTGTCTCTTCCTGCAGTGATGTTAAGAGGAGTAGGCTGGTACTGATGGTGAGTGGGGGTGTGTCCTGCTTGCACCTACTCCCTCCTCGAGTACATGGGTGTGCATCGCCAGCAAGGTTGCCAATTAAATTGCTAGTTCAGGGTGTGCAAGATTCAATTCCTTCATCTGTTTGGAGGGATTTTTGCTTTGTGCACCTTCTGCAGCTGATGCCGTGTTTGCTACGGAAGCAGCACAAACCCAGAGATTTTGCTCCCTCAGTTTCTGCCCTGTTTCCCTAGAAACTAATTTTGTACCATAGCTGTGGACTGACAATCAAGTAGCTTCATGTTCTCTTTGTTAGAAACATGTAAGATCAAACTGATGCACACTAAATGCAAATATATTGGTCCTTGTTTTTTTGCAGAGTATCTTCTGCAGTGAATCTTCTCTTACTGATCATTTTCCAACTGAGATACCCTAGAGAACAGAGCCCATTAGGCTGTGATTACTATTGCTTTGATTAAGCTGTGAGGAGTGTCATTGCTGGAAGTAAAAAATTATTTTTAGCAGCTTGCATGAAACGTTCATCTTGTGTCTCAGGAAAAGGAAGTTCAGTTCCGAATTGATTACTGTCTGTGTCTTCACTTCTAAAAGGAAAAAATACTACAAATTCTGAGGAAAATTTGAACAGCTTGAAATCATGTAAAGGGAGGAAAGAAGTCCTTGCTAGTGGATGAATTGCTTTACTGGTAACAGATCTCCTGGAGTTTTGTTTCTGGTAAATAATTTGGCAATGCTTCCCTAAAGCAGGGATGTGTTGCATCTTCACTATGCTTCAGCTGATTTTAATGCCAAACTATGTTTATTCATACTGATGGTCCTTTGTGGCTTTTGGAGATGAGGAGGAAAAAAATGGGAAAGGATAATGTTGAATCGGTCTAGAAACTGGCAACTACGAACGCAAGGAAGCAGAATGTTTGGTTTTGTTAACATTGTATTAAGTCTTCATTTTGTAGATGTTCAAGAGGTAAATGTTAGCAAAGGAAGTGTTTCTGTCCCAGCTTTGTCCCCTTAATTATGCTGGTCCAAGTATTTGTGTGGCCACAGAGCTTTATGCGAACTTTTAACAATTTTACATTACTTTATATGTGGTCATATTTGGGTGAGTTATTTCAGTAGTTATTTTTCAAATGGGCATGTTCAATTATGTTGTTAGTTCAGTGTCACCTCTATACTGTGTGCTTCCTGCTCTGATGAATTTACTGTGGTGGTGGTATGCAGCCTCCCACACATCTGTAATTGACCCGCTGCTCCTTGGTATTCCAGAAGAGCCACTGAAGAGACAAGAAGATACTTGACATGATCACTAAAAATCATTATGCCTTTGAAGGGTCACTTCTTCGGATTAAATTCAGAGGTTCAACTTGAAAATAAACAAGCAGGTAGTTCTCTTTAAGCAATCATCCTTCTAGAAAGGTATTTTTCTCCTAGTACGTGTTTTCTAATTTATGTTACAGGATAGTTCTACACCGGCATTTTTCTCTTACCACAGGTATTAAATTAGCTCATTAAACTGAATTAATTTTTGAAATTAATCAGATGTTTGGGTTAAGCACTGCCAAGCATTGGGAACCTTCAATTTCTAATTAAAAAGTTAGCTGAATATCATGCATTGCTCATTGCTCTCATTAATTTTCTCTAACAAAGGGGACAATTTGGTTTTTATTTAAACTTGATGCAGTTTTCTGGTGCATGTGAAGTGGAGCAGAGCGAAGCTGCAAAATAGCTTTTAATGATAAGCAATAGTTCACTACCTTTTGATGGAAAGAGATATAGTGTGCCTTGAAAAATAGGGTTATAAAATGCGCTAAAAGGGAAGCATTATAAGGCAGCTCAGATAAAACCAGATAAAAGTAGGTGGGTTTGAAGAACATGTGGTTGAAAGTAAAAACCAGTTTGAGGTGGTAGCTTATCTTCTGCAGCTTGCTCTTGTTCTGCAAGTCTTCCTCAGCACATTTGTCTCTGCAGTGTTGGGAGGGGGGTTGCAGCATGGATATTTTGAGAAAAATGGACCAGAAATGGAGCAGTCCTGCGCTAGCAGTGAGCTACCGGGGGAAGGGATACCATCGAAATGGATATGACTTAAAAAATAAATGTTTGTCTATGTTCCTGTTAAAATTCATCTCTGATCTTAGTTTGGCAATAGTTAATTTTATTTGCAAAACTGTCACTTCTACTGTCTAAACACTTTGGGTACAATTGCTACTGTCCTAATCCATCATACATGAACTTTTGTGCTGTTTGTAGGGGCTTTTGTGAAGAGAAGGTAAAAACTGAGGGTAAAGATAGTAATTTCTTTTTTTTTTTTTTAAAGGCAGCACTAGAAAATGGTAAATGAAGACGTTGTATGAACTCAGTAGAGCTCACAAGGAAGATTGTGCGAGCTCCCCAGAGGGCACAGTAATTTTTTTGAGAAAACAAGAACTTAGAAAATAACTGTGCAGACAAGACGGGAAGATAGTGAGGGGATTTTCTTTGTTCATGAACAAACTTAACTTTCTTCTTAGTAAAGTAAATACAGTCCAGATGGCTGGAAAGTACAAGATGCTCCCAGGGGTTAGGGTGGAGGTTGGATGAATTAAGCTTTATGGAAGTCAGAAGTGAACAAGTGAGATAGAGTTTAAAAAAAAAAAAAGTATAGTTGGTTTCTGTTCTTTCTGAGGTTTGGGGGCTGGATTGAGGCTTTTGTGAGAGTCACTAAATTAAAGAATATGAAGAGGGAAAGTTTCTGTTCATTATATCAGAATAAGGTAGGAAGATAGATGGGGACAAACTTTTTAGCAGGGTCTGTAGTGATAGGACAAGGGGTAATGGTTTTAAACTAAACGAGGGCAGTTTCAGAGTAGATAGAAGGAAGACATTTTTCACAATGAGGGTGGTGAAACCCTGGCACGGGTTGCCCATAGAGGTGGTAGATGGAAACATTCCAGATCAGGTTGGATGGGGCTCTGAGCAACCTGATCTAGTTGGAGATGTCCCTGCTCACTGCAGGGGGGTTGGACTAGATGACCTTTAAAGCTCCCTTCCAACCTAAACTATTCTAAGATTCTATGATTCTAAGTGTACAGGTGCTGTAGGTTATCAAACCTACAGAAATAAAAACAACGTAGTATTAAAGGAAAAGATGAGATTAGGAAAAAGGAATCAGTCGTGGCTCAGGTGGTCAAAGCATCAAGCTAGCAAGCATCACTTCGTAGTAAAAACATCCTGAATTGTCATTTTTTTTATGAATGAAATGGCAAAGACAGCTTGCAAAAAAAAAAAAAGCTATGAAATGTAGTGTGAGAATGTGCTAGATCTTATTGTTACTTTGTATGAAAAATTATGGAAAAATTCCCTAAGAAACTTGCCTTGCTTTTTGTCTTTAGGCAGACCACTATTGTTATACTAGTACTGTAACTGCAAATGTTTAAGTGTATGTTTTTACATGTAAGTCTAATGAGAATGGTGTATCAAATGCACGTACCTGAGTGAGTTTGAAAGTTGGTCTTGTTTCCCTGTGTGAGTGCTGGCACCCAAGGCAGCAGAAGTCTTGCTCCCTGAAGTGCCCATTCCATTCTTGAAGCTTTGATGCTGTCGTAGGTGTCTTGGTGTGGTGGGTTGACCCTGGCTGGATGCCATGTGTCCACCAAAGCTGCTCTAGCACTCCCTCTCAGCTGGGCAGGGGAGAGAAAATATAACAGGCTCATGGGTTGAGATAAGGGCAGGAAGATCACTCGCCAATTACTGTCATGGGACAAACTGACCTGACTTGGGGAAAATTTAATTACCAGTCAAATCAGAGTTGGATAATGAGAACTAAAACCAAATCTTAAAACACCTTCCCCCCACCCCTCCCTCCTTCCTGGGTTCAACTTTGCTCCCAATTTCTCTACCACCTCCCCGCAAAGCAGCACAGGAGGACAGGGAATGGGGGTTGCTGTCAGTTCATCACACGTTGTTTCTGCTGCTCCTTCCTGAGGGGAAGGACTCCTCACACTCTTCGCCTGTTCCAGCGTGGGGTCCCTCCCACGGGAGACAGTTCTCCATAAACCTCTCCAATGTGAGTCTTTCCCATGGGCTGCAGTTCTTCACAAACTGCTCCAGCCTGGGTCCCCCATTGGGTCACAAGTCCTGCCAGCAAACCTGCTCCAGCCTGGGCTTCTCTCTCCACAGGTCCTGCCAGGAGCCGGCTCCAGCGTGGGCTTCCCACAGGGTCCCAGCCTCCTTCAGGCATCCCCCTGCTCCAGCATACAGGTGGAGATCTGCTCCAGCATGGAGCTCCATGGCCCCAGGGGCACAGCCGGCCTCACCATGGGCTTCACCAGGGGCTTCTGGGGAACCTCTGCTCTGGTGCCTGGAGTCTTCCTGCCCCTCCTTCTGCTCTGACCTGGGGGTCTGCAGGGTGGTTCCTCCCTCATTCTTCTGCTGCAGTTGCACATTTTTTTCTTTTTCCCCTTTTTAAATCTGTTCTCCCAGAGGCACTACTGCTGTTGCTGATGGGCTTGTCCTTGACCAGTGATGCGTCCATCTTGGAGCCGGCTGGCATTGGCTCTGTTGGACACAGGGTAAGCTTCTAGCAGCTTCTCACAGGGTTTCCCTGCAGCCCCACTGGTAACAAAACTTTGCCATGCAAACCCAATACACTTGGGCAGAGCAGGAGATAGGTGGTCTGCATACAGGACCGAGAAGTTGCTTCTGATTATGAACCTGAGGTGATCAAAAAACAAAAACGTTTTCTTGTGGATGTCAGACTGAGAATAAAAAGGGCTAGATAGGTGCAGGGCTGTTTCCTAATGGTAAAGTAGTATATCTATGATTTATAGGAGGTTAGCCAAAGCAATGCTTAGTTCTCATACCAAGAACACACATGGCACTGGAAGAGGAGTGGGCCAAAGATGAAGCGTTACAAGTGCAGGGGATGGTGCCGAAAACCAAATGCAGAAGTAGGAGCAAAGCATGAAAGGAGGGAGCTGCAACGGGTGGAGGGTGGGATTTCGTAGAACCATTAGCAGTCTTGGAATTTTGGAACAAGTATGTGTTGCTGAGGGTGGGATCCTGCAAACCACTAGGTAGGAGTGGTTGGAGTAGATGGTTTCTGGTGAGAAGCTAAGAGCAACTTTTAAACTGTGGAGTGAGTATGACATAATAGTAGGTGAAATCTGATGGCAGTAATGAGGTTGTAGCACAAGCTAATGAGTTGGACTTGACACTTAAAGACTGGTTAAAAAATGAGAACATTTTTTCTCAGGGACAAGAAAGCAGGAAACCTGTGCTAACAAAGGGTGAGAAAGGAGTCATGCCGGGCTTTCGCTTTTCTTTTTCTTTTTGGAAAGGAATGCAAGATTTTTTTTTTTTTTTCTTCCAATAGAGATTTAAAATCTGAAAAGTCTGAATACTGGAATATATGTGGAGTTCAGCAAGTAGAGTAGAGGGTGGGGGGAGGATTACGGTTCAGGTTCAGGGGCATTAAATAGCAGCTGGAAAATGCTAGGTGTTTTTTTGTTCACAATTTCCCAAACTTTGGACATAGCTTGAAAATTATTTTGCTTAAATTGAGTATAGCTTTAACATACGCTTTCTCATTTTTCGTTATGAAGGCTGAAGGATCACTGTGTACCTCGCCTTGACAGGCTTTTTGAAGCCATAGTTAGCACATGTATTTTGTCTGGCTTGAAGTACCTGTCACTGGGAGAGATGCAATATATTAACAAACATGAACGGATACAGCTTGACTAATGCCAGTCTCAGTAGGGATTTCACCTCATTTTAAGGGGGCAAGGGGAGCAGAAGTATGTAATGCTGAAATTAGTTTCTTGAGGCCAGTTAGGATGCCCGCTGCAGAAGTGTAGCCGGCACCCGGATCCTTAAGGCGATTCAGATGATTTCTGAAACTGCCATTTCCCACTGCTTGGGCTGTATTTAATTGAAAATTTAATAAAGCAATACTTAAAATACCCTACCTGAAAACACTTTTACAGACTTGCTCAGAAACAGTTGGTAGTTAAAGAATATAGCTGCTGTCTGCTATCTACTCTACAACACTGAATTGTTGAGCACTGAGCCTTTTAGCAGTGGGATTTATCAGTTGACAAAGGTAAGCATGCATTAGCACTTTCACTTTCATATGTATTTAGTTCAGCCAGAAATCATAATTAAAGCTTTTCAGATATTATTAAGTAGCTTTGATTTGTAACATTTTTCTGAAATCAATTTCTGCTGCTTTATCAACACCAAAGCTTTTGCTGATCGTAGTGCCAGTTTAACTTGGGTATGAATGTTACACAGACTCTGCCCAGTAGTTTCTTGCCATTCTGAACATGCATCTTGGTGCAGTGACTGCAGGAAAAAATAAACGTGAACAGTGCAAGTTAATGAAAATCAGCAAATTATTTCTTGCATAGCTTGATATTACTATGTTCTAATTGTGCAAATATGTGGTATGCTCTAACTACTGCCTTGCTTTACATGTAGTCTGAAGAGTTTGGGTAGTTCTCTACAGAATCACCGGTAAGATTAAATTCAAAAGCTCTTGGTACATGTTTTTCTCTAGGATGCGGACAGTAGTAAAAATAAAAAATAGTTTTTTGAGTAGTCTTCTAAATCTCAGCACAGACTTGGGCATATCAGCTGATGTGTGGGTTTTTTTTAATCTGGTTAAGATAACTGGAAAAATAATCTTTGCTCTACTATTTGTAATTAAACCAAGCTGATGCTTTGTATAATTTATGTTTAGAACTTCTACATTATCTAAAAAGGAGGGGAGAGTTATATGTTTGTAATGTTAGAAAAACTAGTCTATAAGACCAAGAGTGTGCTGTGGCAGGAGGTCAGCACTTTGAGACTTCAGCATGCATCTCTTTGAAAGACAAGATCAAGACATGCAATAGTTCAAATAAAGCCTATCTTGAATTTTTTAGCTTCCTGGTCAGTAACTTTTGGTAAATGGTTTTGTCTGTGAAAATATTATGGGAGACTTGCAATGGCTGTTTTATCATTATCATCTCAGAAAATTAAAAGTACAGTATAGACACGTTTTGTTTATGATGGTGACCTCTTCCTCCAGCGTGCCGTTGGGAAGAGCTTTTTGTCAAAGCCTTGTGGCCCTGTGCATGTGGGACACCAGAGCCATATCCCATTCTCCTTTTTGAAGAGCATGGAGGATTTTTCTGTGTTCCCTCATAAACAGGGAATTCCACAATTCGAAATCTTCTAAGAGTGGTTTCCTTGACTACCAGGGTAATAGTTCCTCTGCCATAGATTGCAAACACCCTACCACACAAGCAAAATCTTTTAACGTCTTTATCTGAAAATATTTGTCTGTCTTCTGTACCATCCAAAATCCTTGACTTATTTGGCACATTAACTCCATAAAGCTTTGTCTTTCATGGGCTTTGTTTTGGTTTTTCCTTCTGAAAACAATTTGGTCTCTTTGTAGCATATTTCAGTTTTGTTCTGTTTTTGACTTGTTCCCCTTGCTTCAGCTGCAATGGAGAGAATTAAGTACAGTTGTAGCCCTGATTAAAATGTTGGCTTAATTGAGTTGCAAATTTGCAATGACAGATATTTGTCAGGTTGCCGATGATTAGTACCTTTTAGCATTCCTGGTGCCTTCCTGAATTCTGACAACACCCTCTGTTTTTACCGTTACTTATGTTCATTTCTTCTGTTTCTCTCTTTGCAGCATGAAGCTTGGCACAGGGTGTAAATTGCTTTCTCCATGATAGAGTGACTTGTTAATTAGCTGTCAAGAAAATTAAGTCCCTTTGTAAGGCCTGTCTTGCATTTCCCTTGGGATATCTCTAATACTTGGTCTCCCCACGCAGGGTTTGAAGGCTGGTAGACTGTGAGTACTAGGAGTGCCATTGCCCGTATCGATACGCCAACGTTTTCAGCTTCCCTTGGGGAGATTCAGTGTGTCAGTTGGCATTGCACAGATAATCCCAAATGGAGAAGTTGGGGAGGAAATCTATTCTTTAGACTGACATGAGGGATGTTGTATAAGGTGCAAGAGGTGTATTGCCTGCAGTACTGCTTTTTCTTCCCCTTGGCAAGTTCAGTAACAACCCATGTTTTCATGCCAGGGCTCCTTGCTGGTGTCACTTGTCTTACTGTCAGGGAATGCTGCAGGACTGAGTCTTGTTACTGATATACTGAGTTATGGCTGGGGCTAGGGGTCTCTATCTGGTTGATAGGGATGCTAACAGTATTTGGGGAAAATCCAACAAATAAGTGGAAATCACAGTAGAAAAATAAATTTTGATTAGACAAAGATGCTTGATAATGAAACATAAGTTTTCTCTCTATAATCCTCAGGAAATACATTCTTGCAATAAGCCTCTCAGGTGCTGAGTTTTAGTAAAGATGCCTTGTGGCCCTGGTATGACACTTCTGTATCCTATTATATAATCTATTTTGTATGCTGAGCACTGCGAGTGGAAAAGATGGAAACATGGTTAGATTGTCAGTTGTTTCCAATGAAGAAATCTGTTTGGTGGAACTGTTTGCATTCCTGTGGTCAGTGGTATAAGGAAATACCATGTTATGAAAAATTCCCAATTGTTTCCTTAAGGGATCTTAGAGTTGCACAATCTTTTGATGGTTTTGTTTGTTAAAAAAAACTTAGTTGCCAGCTCTTCAGTTTGGAACTCAAAAGCCCTAAATGTTTAAGAGAATTTTTTTTATACTCAAGGTTTGGATTCAAACTAGAAGTGTATTTTCCTAAGATACGCTGATCAGCCATTTTATAATATGAGTAGTTGAAGAAGATTGTAGTTTCATTCCAGGAGGTGTTTCTTTGGGATATCCCATCGGTTCCTTGACTATCCATCATTGTGATTACTCATAGCTTCTGGATGCAGCACTAGAATGTTGCTTCTCTGAGCAGGGGAGAGCTAGCTCTCAAATAATCAAGTGGCTTTTGCACTTTAATTCCGAAGAAGAGAAATGGCATCTTTGACACACAAATCCTTTCATCCTACAGGCTGAAGCCCTCATTTAACATTTAATTTGTACTTGCATTTTCAATATCCTGTTAGGATTTGTGTAATATGTCTGATTTCTGACATATGCATTAATTCAGATGTATTCCAATTTTTTTGAAGCTGCTTATATTCAGTATTTGTCTTACTACTGCCATATCTTGAGTTATAATCCATCTCGGTTCCTAGCTGATTCACCCAAGAATGTATTTCAGTTATTATTTTCCCTAGACTGAGAGCTGTCTTTGAGTTGCTTCTTTAGTGTGTGACAGTTACTCTTTCTCAGATTTTTCTTTTTCCTATTCTTGATACCATCTGCATCTTTTGTTACTCTATGTATAACTTTATTTTGGCTATAGAGGCATTTAATTAACTAATAAGGGCCAAGAATATGGCTTAAATGATGCTAAGCACAGTGAAGACAACTGCTGGCCAGTGCCGATGTCAATGAGTTTATTTCCCATATTCAAGGGGTGGGTAGAGTGGGATGAAAAAAACCCAATGGATTAAGCAGAATGAATTAGGTCTTGGCACCAAAATGTCTTAGTAGTTTCACAATTGTCAAGGGTTTTTTGTTGCTGTTTTTTAGTTTTTTTTTTTAATAATGAGAATTTTTAATTGGGGAGCAAGGAAGAGCTTGTGAAAGTGCATTAAGCGATACTAGGGAGAAGAGATGTGAAAAAGAAGAAAGGGATTGTAGCAAAGAACTTGTGACAAAGGGCAGAAAAAAATCTGCTCAGGCATATGATGTTTGGAGTGTGCTGGTTCCTGGTTTCAGCTGTTTTCCTCTGCTGCCTCCTTTTGCTGAGACCTGTAAGGTCTCCAACTCCTCCAGTGCCCAGAGGTGGGAACAGAGCCAAGCAAGCTGGCCATTGCTTATCTGGGACTATGCTGGCCCCCGTGGGAGTGAGGGGTACTGTGCAACTCTGGAGGGGGCTAAAGCAGTGTTAAACAGCATCATAAATGGGCACCTCTCTTTTCTGCCAGTCAGTGCTATTTGACCTGGAGCTGACAAAATTGTGGAGAATATTAAATTTTCACGTCAGAGTGATCTACCAATGGCCTCTAGAAACAGTAGCTGCTAGCCTGCAAGATGGGATCTCTTGTGCGGGCGACGGCTACGCTTAAAATAACGTATCAGGAACTTGCATAGAAATAGCATTCCCTTATCTCTAGCAGTGTGAAGGAGATGAAAAATAAACTGTACTCATGCCAAGAATAAACAGTCACGTTAAAGTGCTTAAATTCCTGACGCTGTGGAGAGCTTCTACTCTAACACGACATTTTGATGCCAATATATTTCCTCCTCTTTCCCCAGTTGCTGCCATCACTTTGTGTGCTCTGCCAGGGAGCAGTTGGCAGGACAGCAAAATAAGCAAATATGCCCAAGCCCCACGCAGAGCACCTGGCTAGAGCCAATTCTGTTCCCTAAATCTGTATTCCTGTTAGCTTTAAAGGTAGATGAAACAGTTCAGTGGCTGTTTACCTGTGTAAATACTGAGTATAAATACATTATTAATTCCTAAATACTAACTTGCTGAAAATAATGCCATGTTGATGGCAACATTTTTTTTTTTTTCCCAAGTGAGCAAGGAACTGACTTTCTGGAACAAAGTAATTTGGGGAAAATGGACAATTTGAGCGCACATGCAATAGCATCTTATTTTAACCATGGTTCTCTTGGAATTTTTGATTTTTCCTTCAGAGTATCTTGTGACTAACACTTTACATTAATTTTGTATATACTACTTGCTGCCTTTTTGTGCACGTTGTTTTTTCAGAAGTCAGTTCTTTACAGCTGAAATTCATAGAGAACACAGAATTATCCAGCCTTTATTAAGTGATGATGGGGAGTGGGATAGCCAGTCTGCTGAAGTGTTGAAACGGCTGAAGTATTTGTAGTACAATATACTGAGAAGACCTAAGCAGTAATGCTTGAGGGTACTGTAATTGAAGTCATGGAAAAGTAACAAGGAAAAGCTGGTGATGGTCAAAAGGCCATTACAACCTGATGAATAAAAATGGCTTAATAGGTTGGTAAGAAGTACCACACATCCTTGATGGTAGGCTGAGCTCGGTGTTTTCACAATGCATAAAATGTCTAATTTGCGATGTATAGATCTTAAAAAAAGAAAATGCAGCGTATGTTTTGTATGCATGTAGGAAATAAAGGAGTCTGCCCCTGTCCCCCCAGAAGTAACTGCTTTTCCTTGGAGGAGTGGCAGAGGGAAAGGGAAGATGATGGCAATAGATTTGTCGGGCTTGATTGAAGATAACTTGTGCTCAAAGACTGAGGAGACAAAAGATGATAGAAGCAAACAATTGCTATTTAATTTGCTCATTTTACTTTCATGTTAGAAGATGAAGGCAAGATGAAAACCCATAGCTGCTCAGTGGTGGGAAGGGGTCAGAGCAGGGCAGTTGTTTCCTTATGAACTTTGCACACCAGCAGTTGCCAGCCTTCAAAGAGCAGTATTGTGTTCCCTTCCCCGGCTCCCCACCCGACCAGAGCCTGCCCGCTCGGCAGTGTAGCGGCTGCTCTAGACTTAACTTCGGCTGAGCCAAAAGTGGAATTATGGATTTTGGCTGTTATGCACTATTTTAAAAAAAGCAGCAAGTAGTCTGGGTTTTACTTTCTGTTTTGTAACCTGGTGTGCATGAGGCAAAATGGCACGATTCCCAACTAGGTGCTCTTAAATGAGACTTCCTTTTGAGTTTTTTTTAAATATGAAAAACGCATTATATGATGACAAAGTAAAATGGAATTTAATGAAATATTCTGAAAAACAGTTCAAGAAACTAAATGTTGTGTTTAATGCTTTCTTAAGTGTACAGTATATTCCAGTAATACTGAAAAGCCTACCAGAAGTCAGTAATCTGTCTTCTGTTTTACAGGTCAACTACATTACTAGAGCAAGGAGAGCTGTGGAAAAAAATCAAGGTACCTAAAACACTTTACTGTATGAATTCTTGGCTGTGTTCGTGCTTGTCATTTAGTGTAATGCTTTTAAGGGGGAGGAGGGGAACTGAATCAGCAAACTGTCACTTTAAAGTGGTTTTATTAAAAAGTACAGACAAAAAAACCCCACAGTAACTTCAATCTCATTAATGTACAAAATATTTTTGTGGGATGAAATTGTACCTTAGCTTTGGTGTGTGTGCAAGAGTCTGAACAATACTGCATAATATTTGCTCTAAATATGTAGTAGAACTTATGTGTAAGGATATCGATGTATCCTGCAAGCTCCAACCACAGTGGGGTGGCTGTTACCCATTTGTGCATTGACCAGCTGATTATCAAAGATGAGTGAATGTGGTGAAGCTTTGATGTTCATCAGGATAATTAGCAGACTTCAGCATTTTGTTTAACCATTACATGTGCAGTTCCTAAAGATGCAAAAGGAGGAGTATGAAGACAGCAAAACCTGAGCAGTAGCCTCTATTTTACAAGTGAGGAACTGGGCTTTTTCATAGCTTTTTCAGACACTTACGACTTATGTCTTACAAGTTACTGTGGTATAGCTAGCACATATTGTGGTCTTCACTTTTATAATAATAGGCAGTAAACATTCTTGCAGTGCAATCTTTCAGGGATTTTAGTGCCTAATCTGTTATCTGAAGTATTTTTTTCTACCAGTGTTTTCTATAGCTCCCCAGTCCTTGATTAAAAGAAGACAGTCTTACAACTTATGTTTTCATGCCTGTTACATAATTTAAAAGCATAAAATTGCTAACACATGGCTAAGATTCTTTTTGGAAAATTTTTTGAGTTGGGAAAATTTTTTATGTGGTTTTTTTTTCCCTTTATTTGTTGTGAAATACTACCTGCAAAATGTTACACACACCTTGCAATTGCAACACTGAGGCAGAAGCAAGCAAGGAGTCAAAACATGATAACTTTATCAAAATGTAAAGACAATGGCTTTTATTAATAAAAGCTTACTGCATGCCTCTGTGCACTTAAAACTGAATAGCGCTGAGCTGCCTTCTTCCAATAAGAGTGCATGAAACTGTTACTTGTGAGTGATGATGTAGTGAACTCTGGAGCTTTTTGCCCTGTTAAGATGTTAATGCTAAGTTTGCATTTTTTTAGCCATGCAGATTGCATGTGTTGCATGAGCAAAAGCAGTTTGCTATAGATAAGAGTACAGTTTATATACAAGTAATCTCTCAAATGTCTCCTTTTAATACAGCTTTTAGATACTTTTAGTTATGTCAAGCATTTAGTTTGTCTTTGTGCTTGAGAAAAAAATAATGGATGTTTTCTTTTTGATTGGTGTCTTCAACAGTGTGGAAATTTAAAAGAAAAGGCAGAGAAATTTACAGTGCTGGTAAAAATGAAATGTATCTAATTCTTGACCTGCTGGTGGATAATTACACTTACATTACAGGCAATGCAGAACTTCTCAGATTAGTTACTTGCACAGAATTGAAAATACAGGAGAGAAATCCTGTCCCAGAGTGAAACAGCGATATTGGCAGTGACACATTCATCTATAATGCCTTTTATTTCAAGAAACAGAGTAATTTCTTAGTCTTTTGACTGCTTTAAGATCATTTAGGTGATCACTTCCACCTTTAAATTGAGGTCTTCTGTGATGCTTGCGGTGTTTAAAATGCAAGTTGTTTTGCTGGAAACTAGTGAGACTGCTATACATGGAGCCCCAGCTACATTCCCTTCAGTGCTGGGCTGGCCTCTCCTGCAGGCTCCTGGTAAGATGAGAAGCTGGCAAAAAGCATAAAAAGGAATTCATGTGTGGCTGGAAAAAAGATACAAGGGAGTCTCAGACTTTATCTGGTGTCTCCAGTGCTGAAGGAGAGGTTTCTATCTCTTTGCCCAATTTAGACAAGAGATTTTACTCCAGACGTCTTTTTGCCCCTCACTGTGTAAAACCTGTCAGATCCTTTTCCTGACACTTTCTCCCCTGTCAGTCCCTCAGAAAGACTTCAAAAGAGATTTTTCCCTATTGCAAAAGGAACCAGACATAGCCTTTCTTACTCACTCTGCATTTGAAGCATTGATAAGTAACATGTGGCTGGCTGCAAACTGCAGACTTTCCCAGCCATTTGAGAAAACACTGTTAATAGTTAAGTTAAAAACTATAGGATTGTTCTTCTTTCTTTGCAATTGCTCTTTTGCGTAATATATCCTAAGAGTTTTGATTCTCTTATGTCTGAAGCAGTCAGAATTCACTACTGTCTTTCTGATTAACACATATTGAAAAGAAATGTCAATTTTTAAAAACTTTTCCATATGGGAAGGATTTCTTTATTCATCATCTGTGTCACGCTGTTTAAGCTGTAACTTTTCTCTTTAATGCCTTTAGATCATCGCTGTTTGGAACGTTTCAGGAGTGCCCTAGCAGAAAGAAAAATATTATTTTTAAAACCTGAGACTGAGTAAGAGGAGCTTGAAACCGAAATCCACTGTCTTGTATAATTGTTTAAACCTGCTACACAGTTTGGCAAAGGTACGAACTGAGAGGTCTTTTCCATAAAATGTAGCTGGGGCTTCATCTTCAAAGACAGGGTATGCCTGAGGACAGTTTCTGATCCTTTTAATAAGAGTAGAGCTCAGTTGAAAGGCAAGGCTGCAGATGAAGAAGAATCTAACCTGGGGGTTTATGAGCTTATTCAATAACTCCAGTCTGGTACATCGCATTATAACGATGGGAGAACACAGTAAAATGACTGTCTCTATTTCCTGTTCAGTCTAAGGAACCGTCTAAAAGCAAATGGTACAAAAATACAGTAAGATGGAAGATTAATCTAAATCTGTGTTCAAATATATAATCTGAATTTATTTTGCTTTAAAAACAATAATAAAAACCCCAAGTTCTCCCTGAAATAGAGAGAGGCTGGCAGTGTTACCCCCAAACATTTAACCTGGTTAAATAAAAGTCAGTGTTGGCTCTTAGCTGTTGGACAAACTGTGGTCCCTTCAGCTTCTGTTGTCCCACATGGTTTGTGGGAGGAGGGCTCAGACCTTGAATTCTTAAAACATTCAAGGAACTTGTTGGGGCCATTTTCTGAAACCATCTCAAGAAAATCTATTTTAAGATTCAGCAAGTTGATTTTTTTTTTTTTTAATGCTTTTTGAGAGCAGTGGAATGCCCTTCTCTGAAACGAAGCACACTTCTATGCCCCGGTTAGCATTATTCATTTTGTTAGGAATTAGACTTTTACAATCCCCTTACACGTAGTACTGAGGAAGAGGTCAAGGTAGGGCAGAGTAGGACAGTTACCAACGTTTTTTGCGTATTACCAATGTAGAGTTGACCAAAACTTTTGTCTCTACCCTATTTAAGGTGTTGGTCCTTAGTGTCCTATTGCCCCTGGCATGTGCAGACATACATATGATACGGGAGCGTTATCTGTTTTGCAGGATGACTGTAGCAGTGCTGGTGAAGGTCATGTTTCTAACCAGGCTGCTGTAGTTCTGGTGGTTTTGAGGCCCTGGGCTTTCTAAGCTTAGGGAGAGGCTAGATGTTGTTTGTGGGACTACTTTAAGTATGTTCTTGATGCTTCCCCGCCTCTATTCAATGCGTCTTTCAACACATCTGTCTATTTTACCATCACCAAGTGTGTATCCCCATTTTCCTACCAGCCCTCACCCTTCCAATCCAGCCAGGAGGAACTGGGATGCATATTGGCTCAAAATCCATTTAGGCACACCCCTTCCTAGGCTTGAGCAAGGGAAACTGTTTAATAAGTGTTTACTCCTGGATATATGGCATTTCAGGCAAATGTGGAAAGCTTATATTCTCTCTTCTGTCAGTTACCAGCCCTGACAGAACCATACTTTAGCATCCTAGAGGCCTGGGATCCTGCTGTCAAATGTGCTTTTATTGTCCCCTCTGAGCCCCATGCTCAGGATGAACTTTGCTATTTTGGTCAGTTTTTTAATTGGGGCCATTTAAGTGGCCCAGGTGGGGCTCTTCAAACGTCAGTGACTCTAGATAATCCTGCATGAATGATGAAGCAGAATATGTAATACAAGTGTATTTCTGCCTTGAATGCCTGTTTCCAGTAAATATTCATAATAAAAAAAGTTGGTCTCACAGTCTGTTAACAAAACCAAAATTAAACACACGGTTGGGCTCATGCACTTTTCATAAAACCATGTAATCTGATAGCTTGTTCTCTTCAGCAAATCAGTTGACAGAAGCTTTTTTATTCCTAGCATGAGAAGTTTCAGTGCAGAAGAGTCTGAGTCTTTGACTTAATCCTCTCACTAAATACTAGTAGCTGCAGACAGTAATATTTGTTCATACTGTATCTGCACTCTGTGTTTTTCTCACTCAGATCGGAAAAAAAACAACTACATTCATTGTGAAGATGACTTTTTTTTTGAGTTCTTAGTATGTTGGACTTTTTCTTCACCTCAACATGAAAGTAAAAAAAACTTTCTGGAACTCAGTTCCTGTTTGCTTGGCTGGTCTCAACCCAGTCCTGTACTGGATGTGACAATGGTGCTGTATCTCCTCCACCTCTCCAGCTTTCCCTCCTGGTGGTACTATTCGTGCTGAACTGAGCTGTTCACTGAGACCAGTTGCATCAAAGCACTGGACCTCTGCCCAGGTACTCATAAACAAATGAAATACAATGTGTAATATACACTGTGCAAGCTAAAGTAATCAAAGAGAATATAAAAGAAGACAAAAGGAGATCCTGTTCAACATTTCTGCAGTTGTTGCCTTTCTCCTGAAAAAGCAATTGCTTTGTGTGTAGCTCCTGTTGCTTTATTATATGTGTGAAAGGGTTGTGTGGTGGTTCGTTGTGTTTTGTTTTCAGTTATTATTTTAAAAACACCATAATTTTCAACATAGATTGCCATTAGAAATTAGAACCCGGTTCTCTGTATCCTCAGCACCAAGCTGATGATTGTCTTGTGTCAAAAGAGTGAAAACCAAAGTTTCTCTGCCGTGATCAGACTAAGCTTGAGCACTTGCACTGCTGCTCTCGCTGTGAGGAGGAGAGCTTAGTAGCTGAGGATGAGGAAGCTTTTAAACGAAAACAGGAAAACGTCACCCTAGGATACTTTCAGAATTGCAGTTACATATATGATCCATAGTAGTAAGGAAGGCTTATCCAAATTCATGCAGCCTTTTAAAATGTGAATAGGGCACTTGAAGCCAAGATCCTGCTTCCTCAGGCATGCTGCTGACCCTTGGGTTTGTGCAGAATTTCTGTAGATATTACTTCTGTGGCGGATTTAGGAAAAAGACATTCAGGCTTTTCTAGCCAGCCTATCTTTTGAAGGCATTATTTTCATTATACTAAAATCCTGAATTTTTGGTGCTGCCCTCTTTTTTCCCACGAGTGCCTGGAAGTGTTGAAGAGTGTTGGATTGTTCTTTGCCATTTTCCCTTTCCGATGCCCCTGTCGTGGAAGCAGTTTGCTGGCAGCAGATAAGTTTCTATATCTCATTCCCTGTCAAATTCCTCAGTCTGTGTGATAAAGCAGTTTTGTGCAAGGCAGGAGGAGGAAGACGACAGCATTCCTGTAAAGTCTCTGATTGCAGCAGGGGTTGGAGGAGCTTGGTGGGCATCTCCAGAAGGAATTGTAGGGAGTGGGTGCTGCTGAGAATGGGAGAGGAGTGCTGGAGCTCTGGCGTTCACCAAACAAAACACTTGTCCCTTTTCAGTTGACACAAGCAGACTGTTACAAGTTAGTACTACAGATTGTGTTATCAAATCCTGTTAATTATGAATTAATGAAGAACAGCTCTGGAAAAAAGAGCTCATGTAATTATTCAGCAGCTTGTGACATGGTGATCAGATTTTCATCTCTTTCTATGTGATGCTGGAATTAAAGCTGAAAATGGTCATTCAAAATTGCAGACTGACATATTTTAAATCAATAAGCTTGTAACTGCAAGAGAACAAATCTAGCTTATAATTATTGTTTCCAAAAGGCAAAATAATTCTATTTTGCTAGCATTATAACTATTAACAAAATGGGTTTAAATGTGTCACCCTATCTCTACGACATTGTACTTAATTTTTTTTTAGATTGCTCCTCAGTTTAGGAGTAAGTCTGTGCTTGATGGCTTAAAAATGCTGAATCTTTGTGAGCATAAAAAAATGTAGCTAGCTATGTATCAGCTCATCACTGTGACTTCCCCATGGAGATTGTTGCGTTTTTGATCCAAGCTAGTCTGGTTTGGCTTTATTCATAAGCTGAGTGGAGTGAATGAAGAATAAGTGTTTAAAAATTGAACTTTTTCCAAAGTAATTAAATCTTAAAACTCTCTTCCACTCAATACCGATTTAACAATTTAAACACACTGTTGTTGAGGATTTTTTTTTCCCCTTCACTTATTGAACTGTAGTTAGTAATTATGAACTCCTTAGCAAATGTTGATATTTAGAAAGTCAGTTTAATAAACATACAGCTGCTTGTTTTCCCTCTGCTGAAGCTGGATTTACTTCTTAACAGCTCAGTTGTAATAACATGAGGGTTTTCTCTGTCTGCTAATGACTAGTGACTCTTCATAGAAAAGGATCTGTTAAATGTGGAACTAGTTTTTAAGATTTGGCTTAGTTGTGTACCTTGGCATGTCAGGTTAAAACAATGTCAGTTGAGTTATTTGCAGCTGACGCTCTCTTAATTCTGTTCCTTCTGAAAGGGCTTATGCTATTAGCCGAGACTTTCCAACACTACAGTCTCTGCTGGTTATCAGTATGGAGTGCTAGGAAGTATGATTCGTGTTGTGTCATCTTCAGGCAGAGTCTTGGTTGAGGGGGGGACCACTAATGCAGTGTAAGTGTGAGTCTGATTTCTTTATGCTCCGTCTGCATTCGGGAACTGTGTTCAGTGGTGAACAGTTGCTGCTATTGCCTGGTGTCTGCACCTCAATGTAGAGAGAGAGATGTAGGGTTTCATGTCAAAGGGTGCAGTTTGAAGTTTGTCTCTATAAGTAACTGTAGTAACCTACAATTAGTTCTCTTAATTTTAAACTCGATTTATCCATGTTTCTGGATTAACAGTAGTGTAACTACACAAATCAGTGACTGATGATTGCTGAATCAAATCTGTTTGTTCCCAGCTAACTGGCTTTCTAAGGATGACAATAGACCATATATACTTCACATGGGCTGTAACCGAAGAGTAAGTTAATTCAAATAAGCTGAAGTAGTCAAGCCCTCAAATATTACAACTTAACAAAACCAAAACAAACCCCTTTGTTTCCGTTCTGTTTGCAGTCTTTGAATATGTGTTCCTTTCATAATTTTTTTTTTAAACACATGGTATTATGAAACACTAACTCGCAAGAGTTCTGATCTTGGTTATAATACATTGAACAAATTGCCTTGATGTTTGGAGCACGAACCTCCTGCCATGAAGGTACGGAAGGAAGTAACTTCATGAATGCTTTCAGAGGAAGCTTGTTGATATTGGTCTCAAGCCTGTAGAAGGCACTGTCTTCAGAAAGCATCAGTATCGCTTTCAGTACATTGGCATATAGGGTCTGGGTTAGCAAAGCTGGCTGTTACCTGGCTCCCAGTAAGAAGTTTGAGCTATAATTGTTTGAGAAGCTATGATTGTATGGTTGAACTGGAAGTTCACTGGTAACATCTGAGCCAGGGAACTGAGTTAAGGAATCCCTTGGAAACAAAGAGACGTCTTTCAAAAGTTGAAGTTCTGTCCAAAGAAAATAGAAAGGAAAAAACCCAACCCTCTCACAAATTAAATTTTAAAGTATAAGAAGTCCGGCCAAAAGATATTCTGAGAAACAATTTGCTAAAGATATGAGAGCCTACAATAAATCAATTGATTTACTACTTCAATTGAATCATTTCAAGTACATCAGAAATGGACGTCCTGCCAGACAGACTGGAGAGCTGATAGATGACTGAAGTGTAAAAGAAGCGCTCAGAGAAGATAAGGCACAGAATGAAAGTTAATTCATTTGTGGACTTTCATGAGAGGTTTTCATGCAGGAACTTCACTCCGCAGGTGATATTTTGAGAACTGGTGTTAAATTGAAATGTTGGTACAGATTTGTTCTAGAACCTGGGCCCCCGCAAAAAAAAGAAAAGTATCAAATTGCCAGGAGTAGATAATGTTTGCCCAAGAGATCTTAAGGTAATTGCATGTGACGACACTGATCTGGTAACTGTGATCTGTTACACAGGTTTGGAGGCAGGACAATAGGCAAACACCATTTTGATACATTAAAAACGTTCTTGAAATAGTCAGGGTACCACAGACCAGCAGGTCTGTACAGACAAGTTGGTATGTGTGATTGGAAAGAAATAAAAACCATAGAATTGGTAAGCATGTGCATATATATTGTTTATCTCATGTTTTGGGAAAAGTGCATGTGTAGATTTCAAATAGATGGTCTTTAGCCTTATGGTGAATGTGCAGTTAATTGGGTGTCGTCTTTTTCCTCCCCTTCAACTTGCAGAATTGAAATGGAAATCGAATGTACTTGAATTGAAATGTAAAATGCAAAAAAGCAATTTTTTTTTTCTGTAATTGTGTAACTTTGTGGAGAATATAGTTAATAACCAGAAACAGTATGCTATCTTGCATTGTAACTTTTTGTTAAATTAGATGGCTGTCAATAAACAATTAAATCATAAGAAATAGTGGACTGAAATTAACTGTATTGTGTCAAGCGCATTAAGCAATGTGTATGTAGTCAAAAATCTGTGACTGCTGACATGCATTAATTTAAATGTGAATGATCAGTTTTGGTCAGGTTCTGACCACAAGATGTAGGTAAAGCTTAGTTTGTGGTGAATGTGGTATGGTTGGTAAGTGGACTCCTATGAAATCTGCCAATTCTGAATTTTCTCTTGTCTTCATAAGTGATTGGCATGTGTCAAACTGAATGCGTGTGGCTTTTTTTACAATGCTAATGACACATATCCTCTTGATAAGAGGATACAAAGTGAATAAGGTATAGTGTCTTCCTTGAATAAGGTATAGTGTCTTCCTGGCATCAGACACAAACTTCAGGAAAAAAGATTCTTTGGACTAACAGTGGCATCGTGCAAATTATTCCATGGGTGCAGCCTCTTTAAGCTGTCTGACTTTGTGTACGGATCAAGTACACTTTAAGTTTCTTTGGTGTAAAAAGTTCACATTGAAGTTAAACATCAGGTTTTTTCTTCAAAAGTTCATCATAAGTGTATGAATTTATGAACTGAAGAAGGAAATGGGCATTTTACAAACTTCACATTTTCTGCAAAAGGGAAGAAGACCCGATAAAGAGGAAAAAAGTATTTAATATACTTGTTTCAATGATGTCTCCCTTCTAGGAGTACAGTTGTACAAAGCAATAAGGCTGCGTGCTGTGAGGAGTTTTTTCAGCTATTTATCCTAAGCAGGAAGAAGTTACATTTCACCAATTGTACCTAAAGTTGTTGAAGACCTGTGGATGTTTGAAAAGAAAGAAACTGGGGAGAAAAACCTCAATGCTGATTGGGGGGGGGGAGGGGGATCGTAATACCTTAATGATGATTAAATAGCTTTGAAGTGAAACAGATTTGCTAGACCAGCTGAAAGGGCCTGTCCTGCATTCTGTCGGTTTTGTACCAAGGAATCATAAAATGAAGAAAGTTTATCAAAGAGGTCAGGTTATTTCCACTGAAACATTTTCTTTGACCTCATTTGTCCTTCAGGCTTTGGAGAGATACACTGTAGATAAAAAATTATGCTATTCTTTTTAAAGCATAAAACATCAAGTTTGCACTATTGTTATTTTGCACGCATTGTGTCATGTAGAAGAAAGCATATGTTTGTAGGTGGGTACTGATAAGCTTCTGTGATTTAGAAAAGTATTCAAAAATCCTTTCATCTTCACCATAACTTATGTCACATGTTTGCCATGAATCATGGCCCAGAAGATCTAGCTGTGGCATATGGAGGTGAGTTTAAACTAGCTTTTACCAAATAGGTTTCAGGTCATCTGTAAAGTCTGTATTGCAGTGAGCATAGCAAGGTACTTGTAGTGGGCTGATGGATGTGGGAGGTTTGTTGTTGCATTAACGCAACTTTCAACATGGACTGTTAAGGAATTTCTAGTATGAAGGAGTACGTTGCTTATTTACATGTCATGCTAACATTGAAATGTAAAGATTTTTAGTACCACGTTGAGGTCCAGAAGTGAGTTGTGTAATGCATTTGCTAACTCTTTGGCTCATTTTTCTTTCTTGACAGCGGTAATAAAATACAGAAGACAGTCTTTGAGATGTACATTAGCTTCAAGCATTTACTGGGAGCTGGAGGGAAAGCATTATTGTTGCTTTAAAAAATTTTTTATGGAACTCATTAAACACCATTTCCTCTTAAACTCATCTGCTTTATGGTAGTCTCCATGGACATATATTTTCCTAATCAAGTAAACTTTTATTTTGATCACAAACCAAATAAAATTTAAATCTACTACATTCCCCCACTCCTCCTCGCCTCACTCTTCCTCATGCTCTCTTCACTGCACGTTGACTTTTTTTAACTCATATTTGTTAAGGAATCAGACATGTATTTTTTTTACTTAGTGTTTGTTACGTTAGCAGCTCCTGCACTTAGTATTTTGAAATACTAATAATGGTTAGACTTAATCTTAGAGGTCTCTTCCAATGTAAATGATTCTATCAAATCTTTTTTGTACCTGCTGGCACTTTTTCCCAGTATATTTTAGTCTACATTCACACAACTGTTGCCAGATTTTTGTATTTGCTTGGTACTGCTGGGTACACATTTTATATTGTGTTGTATCATAGTGCAGAAAACTAGTATGTAATATGGCTTGTTGACTGGAGCGATGTAAAAGACCCCTTTACCTCTGAAGTTAGTGGGATACGTAGAAAAAACACTTGTTGTGCTGTGTGTATTACAAGAATTTGAGCAGGCTCTTGTTTTTAAATCCGCTATTTACCATTCCTTGGTATTTAAAATAGCTAAGTGATCTCTTAGGTGTTTCCTTGGTTTTGCATGTAGCTTGCTAGTGTTTTAGAGCAACATATGTCTTGCGTAACTTGAGATGTCTGCAGTATGGATGTCAGCTTGTGAATTATGTGCCTCTGTTGCAATCACTGTGCAGCCAATGAAGTCTAAAAAATTACTCGCTTCATTCTAGAGAGAGACTTTAATTAGACAATGAATTCAAATGTTATCTAAATAGCTAAGAAAAATCGCACTCTAGGACCTAATAAATTAATGAACTCGAATGTTGAACATGAAGATATTAAGTTTCTAGTAGTTCATACATAACATGAATGATAAATGAAAACTATTACTTTAGGACATAGGAATTTTCCTTTCAGACTGGGAACTTTTAGACATTGGGCAACTTTGTTCCTGATTCAAATTGCAGAGAGAGAAAAACTTAAACCATCCCAAGTGACTCACAAATTATTTAACAATAAAGTATGAAATGTGGTAACTCATACTCTGAACTCCTCTTGCAAGTTCAGATGGGTGCTATTTATCCTTAACCGTTATGTAATGCAAGTATTTCTAGCCACTATCAAGCACCTTCCATATTTCTGTAATTACTCCAACATGTGATACGTATTGCCTATTATGTTCATGTGGGCACTTTCTCAGCATGAGTAGATGCAACTGCCTCATGCTGAATGCGAAAACTAGGGGTTTTCTAAACCCCTTTTGCATTCTTTTAGTGTGAAGTTCTTTGCTGTGTAGCAAATCTGACAACTATGCACCACTTAACCTTACCACTACTCACCCGTCAGTCTATTTTGGGATGTAAGTGGTATGCAGGCTTGGAGAGGATGCCCTCTCTGCATCTGAATTTTAGCCTTAGTCACTGGAATTTATCTCCAGCTTGAAGCATCATGCCTGGATTTAAATGCTAAATCCTTAAGAGCCAAAGACTTCTGGTATTTATTTGTGGGACACATCTTCCATGCTTTCAAGCAATGCGTAGATCTGGATAGGTTTACTGCACAAGAAAGAATTTTGCTTTGGAGAAGAAAAAGTAGAAAGAGAAGAGACTAGTCTGTGAACAGTTGTGTTTGATTAGCCAGTTGGCATACATGCACCTGCAAGATTCACTTGAATGACTTCTATTCTTAGTGCTCAGCTGAGTTTTACTGATGCAGTGAGATATACTGTATTGTCACTTTTAACATCTATCAATATTTTCACATTCTATCAAAATATTACTGAAAACTGAGCCTGAGAAACCATTTTTAAATAAATAGCTATTGATTTAATACCCATTCTAATAACTGTCGGTGGAGTAAGAGTCATTTCTAAGCTACATAATTTCTTGAGAGGCATCTACAGCACTGTCACTATCCCTTAGTTTGCTGAAATATTAGACTTTGAGGTAGGTCTAATAAAGCCTTTAATTTCACTGAGATTTTTAGATTAAAAACTTCACATTTTTTTGATGTTTAAATATAGTTTTGCCTTTTATTGCCCAATATTTAGGCGCTATATACACACACTAAGTAATGTATAAGTAAGATTTTTATTATTTATTTTGTATTGCAGCACTTCATGTAAAAAGAACTAACAGTCTTGTAGAGCTGGCCTGTGTGCCTTAGAGGTCATGGGGTTGCTCAGTGCAACTGCTGCTGTGTGCCCTTGCTTCCACCTCCCTCCCCCTGTGCCTCTTTCCCCAGTATAAAACTGGATTGTCCACATACAGAAACTCTCTGTCTATGTTTCTAATACATGAGCAAGTCAGGTTTTGCTGTGGCAGACGGTAAGCAATGTAAGAAAACATCTCCCAGTGGATTTGCCTGATGTTGAGCAGCTAAAAAGTGAAATTATGGGAAGAATGATGAGTGCTGTTCTTGCTTTCAAGCAGAATTGGAACTATTCCTGTGACAATATAGTGGGATTACTTGCAGTCTAAAGTGTGCTACACTTCTGATTTAAAAAAAATTGTGCTGCTTCTGTTTACCCATTACTGAGTCATTGGTTCCAAGGGAGTAAAAAGAGAAGGTATTTTAAGCCATTTGTACAAATTCATAGTTTCCAGTCAACCACAGGATTTGGATTTACTTTCCTTGTAAATTACTGAAAGTCCTCTACTTTTGTCTTTTCCCAGCGATAACACTGTGTGCTTGTGTAGGTGTTTCAGAGATGATGCCAATCTTCCTGAAGCATAGGTCTAAACTTTAGAGATCTATATTTTAAAAGGTGATGTTTAAATACTTCATCAGTCTTGTTTGGTAAAAGAATATTGTTCTCATATTTGTTTCATTACTGTAGGAGGACAATTATCAGTCTTATTTCTGCAGAATGTTTTTCTTTCCACACACTGGTACATAAGCCTGTACTGGGTTTTAGCAAACCCTATTTATTCTGCAAAATACTCAGGATGGTAACTTCGGCATGCCTTTTTGTAAAGGAACTAGCCCTTTAATAGTTCCTTTTTACCTTAGGTACTGGTCTTTAAAATTGTCAGGTGCAAATATTTATTAGTGTTACTCTTCTGAATACTTGTGCAGCTTGAGAGGTTGCCTTTGGTTCAGTTGTCTAGCAAATGGAAAGGTGACCTGCTGTTACTAAAGATCAAGGGAGCTCTTTTTAACTGGTGGTGTTGAAGCTGAAGAAAAAATGCCAGTAATACATGTTAGAAGAGTCTTGCTGTGTGTGGCTTTACCCAGAAAAAAGGAATCCATATGGATAACTTGGAATTTTTAAATGGGGGCTGGCTTGGCTAAAAGGAGGAAAAAATACATGTTGGTTTTGTTTTTTAAATATGTTAGAGGAAAAAGATGAGCTGTGCATGTAGCCTGGTGAATTTATTCCAGCGTGGGATGAAATTTCCAGGCGCTCAGCAGGGTGGGGTTTGTAGATGTTACCCATAGCATCCTCCTTTTATATACTCCGTGCCTTTCCCAACATCCCAAGTGTGGCACAAGTGGATTATAGTTATAGGAAAGACTCTTTAGAGACTTTAGGGCTGAATAGACCCTTTAGCGCTGAATTCTGCCTAAAATTTTGGAGATCCAGGGCTGCAAGTGTTGGAAAGATACTTACCAGTAAGTAATACTTACCAATAATTAGTAATGACTTGCCAGTAAGTCTTAATCTAGTATAGATGGAGCTAAGTCTCCAGCAACTTCATTGTAAAAGCGCTGATCTCAAGTAAAAGTAAGGGCTTTTGTGAAGTGCCCCCAAATCTACCTCTTTGGCCTCGGCAAATGTAAAAACATTTTGGCAGAGCTGCTGCAGACACAGGGGTTTCTGAGGCCGTCCCACCTTGTCCCGCCAGTAAGCGACAGCTGTGTCCGTCCCGCGCGCTGAGCCTGGCTTTGCCGGCAGCTCCCCAGCCCCGCTCCCGCCACCCTCCACCCCAGATAACTTTATCCTGGTAACGCGGACACGCAGCGCGCTGCTCTGGATTTCGTTCCTTCAGCTCCGTGCGATCTCGCGCGCATTCCTGAGGCGTTACCAACAGCCCGCGTCTCTGAAAGCGCCGTATCGGCTTGCAGTGGCAAAAGCTCAGAGAGGAAACAGGCCGGCGGTTCTGTGCGCAAACAGCTGGGCAGTTGTGGATGGAATTAATTGCTGATATACACTGGCTGTGTTTTTCTTCTCTTGTCATTTCCTCTGCAGCTGTGAAAGGCAAGGTTTTTTAGGCTTTGAAAACAGTGCAGAGCTCAGTAGTAGGGAGGCAAAAGTACTGAAATATGTGCGCTCACGAGGATTTGCATACAAAATAAAACCTTCCCTGAGCTGTAACAACCAGCACTTTGACGTTGGTATTCAAATTCCAGCTGCACCTTCCAAAAGCAATTTCTGATTTTGGATTTCCAGCTTGAAAAAAATCTGTTAGGGGATATCTGGCTTTCTGAAAGCAAGAGTTAGTATTTCCTGAAAATAGGAGTCTAAAGTTGAGCGCTGAAAGTAATCCGTTCTGTAGATGGAAGACAACCATTTTCAGTCTTGGAGCTATTATATCAAATGAACTGATGCTGCTTTAGCCAAATGTGAAACAGTCAAGTTGCTGAAAGTCATGTTGCAGGCCAGCAGCTATGGTAAATTTATGACAGGGTTGAAAAATACTCATGTTATCAACGGGGCTGCATGTCTGCCTCGAGGCTTCACCCAGCCCATAACAATGCAAAAACAAACCACCCATCACAAATCAAAAAACACTGTCAAAAGTAGATTCCGAGCACTAATGGTGTCAGAAGCTGCAGCGTGCTGGGTTAGTTGTAAAATCAGTGGAAAAATGTGTAGTATCTATTGTTGAAGATAATATTTTGTTAGCTTCCACCCTGTAAGTCCCACAGATATTTTTTCCCCTTGTTTATTAAACTGTTCTAAATGCACTTTTGTTTTATGGAATTGTTAGGCCTCCCTACTAGCAGGCTTATGCTGCCATGCAGTTTGCTCGGGGGTATGTCTATAAGCTCTTTTGCCAAAATAACTACAACTATCCAAGGGATTTTACTGATAGACAATAAATTCATATTGCACATTTATAAATAGTCTGAAATGTAGAATGAATTGTTTCTTTAAACAAATAGTAGAGAAAGTTTTTGTTGTTTTAAGACCTGATCCTAATAACCAAATAAATGAAGTTGTACAAATATGCTGAAAATGTCCCCACCAGTGTGTGTTGTGCAATTACTTCTACCACGAGATGAGTATTTCAAAGGTCCCAGGGCCATTATTTGTGGTAAGAAATACTGTGCAAAGTGAGGAAGGGTTGACAGACCAAGATCTTTAATTTAAAAAAAAAAAAAAAAAAAAAAAATTACACAACACTTGAAAAGAGCCAGGCTTTCAGTCACAGCACCCAGATCAGCCAAACCCCAGCAGAGCCTGCTGCAGAGATCTGTGTGACTGTACTTGCAGCTAATACAAAGGAGTGCATCCTAGTTTTTTAGCCTTTCATGCAAGGGATTTTGGCTGCAAACTTGCATCTGTCATGGCTAATAGCACACAAGGAGACACAAAACCAAGCCTGGCTCACATGGCACGCAGGAAGCTCAGCCATGGTAACTTGATTGTAAATCTGAGCCAGAGAGTCGAGTATGCTTGATCCGTGGCTCTTACTTCAAAGAATAAAGGCTGCCTCTTTCAAAGGCTTCTAGTTTTTATGGCTGTACAAAAGTTAACTATTAGGTAAGTTGTATGTTATACATATGTATATATGTGTGTATATGTATGTTCACATTTTAAATATACATGTATTGTAGGCACCCTGTCTTGTACATGTCATGCTAAGTACTTTTTGGCAGGTAACAGAAGTTATGGAAACAATTAAAATTCCTGTGCAACACTGGATTACTTATTTGTTTGGAAGAGTGGGTGGTGTTTGGGGGAGGGACATAAAGGCAGATCTGTATTTTAAAACCAAAAGCTTTCTGGAGTGTTTTTACCAGAAGGTCTCTTTGTCAATTTGTGTTTTGACAGAAAGGTCTGAATATCAGGAATACAGTTTTGAGTTTTGTATTCTGCTGTACCTTATTAGTAAATATTTAAGAGATGATAGAGCTGCAGTTGTTTTTATGGCCAGTAACTGTGTCCGTTTCAAGGCACTAAACAATGTATGAGAACAGTGCTAATTTTAACTGCCCCATAGTGCAAGAAGTTGTTAAAGCTTACAAACTGGTTACTTTCCGTTCCAGCTTCAGGTTAGTTCCTAATTCACTTCAATCCGGTGCCTGTCTGAGAGATTAAAAGTGGCAAAAACCCCAACCAGTTTTTAAGAACTGATATACTAGCTGGGCAATTGAATTTCCTCCAACAGTGAATATCTTGATCCAAAGAGTCTGCAGCTGCATTTTCCTATGGGTTACGTGACAAGTTGGTGGCATGATTTGCTTTGCAAACCTGTAAATGAGATCGTGTTTGTGAATCTTGGAGCTGTGGTTTCTTTCTCCACCCTTTTCTCATGAATAAACTTGAAAAATATTTAGGACAAGACTTCTCTGGACTCGCCACATCTGATGATATCTTTTTCGAGTATGGTCTTTGTATATGTGTACTTCTAAAACAATTGGGAGGTGTGGTCCAATGTGCTTCCTTGGAGGGAGGAACACTTAGTAAAGATTACTAATTCTGTGAGAAGAGTCAACCACACAAAATTCTAATACTGTAGCTGGGAGGAGTCTGTGACTTTGGTTCTCAACTCCCTTGGGTTTTGCCAGTGACTTGGAGCAGAGAAGTGTCTGGTCAGTTATGGTAAAACACCAAAAAGATTGTAATCTTCCTGACAACTGCATATTTTAATATATTAATAAGTTCAGTGTCTTAATCAGCCACCTGACTTGCTACATGAATTAATTACATGCAATTAATAAGTATCTTGGATTGTTCTGCATGTGACTTACAAGCCTTAGTTGGCTAATCAAATATACAATTTGGCAGTACGAAAGCTCGAGACATCGTTGCGTGAACTTTGTGTAAGAGTGGGTTCATTCAATAAAAAAATAAAAGGAGCGTCTAAAGAGCCTTTCATTCCTGTCATAAAGATGCTTTGTGCTTTTGCCATTGTGTGTTTGACAGAATGGTTAGGGATGGATGCTGCAGAAAGTTGTCTTGTATTTTGATTGTCTTCTATTTGCGTGATTTTTATCTTCAATGTCGTGACGTGACTGGTGAGTTACAATTTCTGTATTTGAATGGGGTTTTCCAGTGTAGTTGGTATCTGTGTAATCCATAAACCAGGTTGGTTTTTTTTGTTTGTTTGTTTGTTTTTTTAAGGGAATGTGATCCGATCTTGCTTTCACTTAAGGAGAACATCAGCCTTGGTAGGACTGAGCTTGGTTTTGAGTATATGCTGGCAGCTAACGTCAGTGCAACCACATCGGGCACAGGGCTGATTCTGCTGTGGTGCCGTACCGTGATTTGCTGTACTGGCCTTAAAGGCTTTAACTTTAACTCCGTGAAATAAAATAAATCAAATATGTTTGGTTTGGTTTTGTGGTTGGGTTTGGGGTTTTATTACAGCTGAGCACAAATAGGTAGGTAACCTTGATTTAATTTGTAAGATACGTTTTGACATGTGGCTCTAAAACGCAGTACAGCAACCGGTCAGACGGTTACAGCAATTGTTGCACTGCAGTTCCCTATCTCAGTTTACTGTATCAAAGTAGTTCAGCTTCTATCAGTATGTGCTAATGGGCTTTCATCACATGTATAAGTAATAGCAGACTAGATATTCTCCTGTATCAGTCACTGCAATGAGAGATTAGAGAAGTCTGTTCTCATCTAAAGCTATAGCAGAATGCATGAAGCAGCCTTCATTAATGTATGCTATAATAGATTTGAATGTCTTAGATTACATCAAATAGATTTCTTATGATAAACACATGACCAACTATTTTTACATTGCCTATGAAATTTTGCTGTCCAAAAAAAGCACCCAAGTATTTTAAAATACATAAACTTGAACTGGGTAGAAAAGATTAAGAAAAAGCTTCTAACTTTCAGTAGGTTAATCATGCCTTTGACATCTGGAATTAAGGTTTTTCTTAAACACAGTTTTGAGATACGCAGTATTAGTCTCCAAGTTTTGTGAGGACATGCAGAGCTTAGCCTAGGAGTCAGATACTCGGATCTGGCGTTAGCTTTTTGCATTGTTTCCACATTCTGGCACTCCACGCCATTTCCTCGCCTCGCTGAGCACTGAAAGGGACATAAATTGACAGAACTAGATTTTTCTGACTGGTGCAAGGGAAGCAGCCTGAAAGATAAACTTTAACCTATCATCCTGTCAACAAATTTGCATTGTTACAGAAGTAAGAATTTATATACCGTGGAGTCAAGAATAGTATGTGGAGACAATGCATTAAGATAAAGAAAATGCATATTTGAAGTTATGTTTTTCAGCCTAAAAATAGGAGCTAGGTATCTCACTATCTGATTTGTTTTTCCATAATTTTGCCATAAGACAAGTTCTGAATATTTTTGCTGGCCTAAAGCAAGGAAGTTCTAACTACAACAAAAGTTGAACAAATTAATGGAGAAATTATGAAAGAATTTGGCCTGTCACTGTAGTTTTGGGATGGCTAACTTCTCATAGCAGTCCATATTGTGTCTTCAGCATGCCACAGTTCAGTTATGCAACCTTGGGAAATTACTCTCCCAGTGAATGCTCTCGTCTTTTATTAAGGCTAATGGGAGTCATGTGTTCATGTCAGTGGTAAAGCAGACCCTTACAAATCTTTCTGGTAGATTTGGTGGAAACAGAGCTCACGTTCATTATTGCTGTGTTCTGGGCAGTTGGATATCTCATTAGCGGGATGTTAATGATGTTCAGTGCACTTCTTTACTGAACAAGAGGATGTGGTGAAAATACAAAATGAGTGACTTCTCAATCTTACCATTTCCCGTATCACTGGATTAATGTCCATCTCTTATGTCCTTTCTCCCGTCCCAGTACTCAAATGTTATTACCAGTAACCCAGTGAATGTGACGCTGTGATGCTGGGGGTGTTCCAGCCCCACTGTCGGGCCGCTCTGCCCTGACCCCAGCTGCGGCTCCCCTCTCCCTGGGCACTTATTGCAGCTCAGTCGCAACCATTATATTTAAAATCTTGCCACAATTTACGGCAGGCAGCCTTAAGTCATAAACATTTATCAAGTAGGAGGCAAATTTTAGCCATGGGATTGTCAGCGTAGTATCTTTATAGTGACAGCCGCCTGTAGACATGGTTTTGTGCAGATCTGTGGGGAAGGGCCTGCAGGTGGTAGTGGGCAAGAGCCATGGCACCGCTTCCCTGAGCAGATGTTCCTGCAAACCACCTGCTAACAAACAACCCGCCATCTCCCCGCCGAGTGGCGGGATGGGCTGGCCTCCCATGAAGCCAAGCCCTTGGCTGATGTCCTGCAACGCACAGTGGGAATTCGCTTCCCCTCAGGAAACACCGGCTTTCGGTGTTTTATTTTGAGGAGACAACCGCAAGGGAACAATAGGCTATCAGAGCATTAGAACAACGCAGGCTGCGGCTGACCCCCTCGTCACTCCACGTTGTTGTGCAGGCAAGGCGAAAGGGAGAGGTTGTCCATCCTCAGAGCTGATTTGGTGGCCAGTGGCGGTGGGGCCTGGGCTGGTGGTGGGTGTGAGGTCAGGGTGGCCATGAGGGAGAGTGGAAGGCCTCACCTTGGGGCTGCCCCTGTGAAAGGGACAAGAATAGACATAGAAACAAGAGTGTTGGTTTGGGGTTTTTTTCCCTGGTACAAAATCTGTCTTCTGTCATTCTTCAGCTTTTAAGACAAAACTATCACATCATTGATTTTTGTCACCGTGACTGTAAGCTGGAAATGGCTGAATTGCAAGTGTCCAGTCACAAGCAAAAATGGTGCCGGCCTCCCCAGTCCCAGGAACGGGACAGGCAGGCTTTCATGTCCCATGCAGAGTCCTCAGTGCTGATTTTTATCTTGAATGCAGCCTTTGGAGTTGTCTCCCTTCCTGAGACTGTGCACATCTGTAAGCAATTAGATAAAGTATGCCATTGATATCTCAGAAATTGGAGTCAAAATTGCTGTACTAGGAATTTGTTGTTTCAGAGGGATAAGGATATAGGGGAATGCTTTAATCTACAAACAAGGTATGCTCTAGCTATGTGTGCCATTCGTCTTAAAGGTGTACTTTCATTAGAAGCACTCTTATTTCTGTGCTGGTGAAAATGTAGAGCTGCAGAGCAGACATGCGTTTTGCGGAAAGTCAGATGGGACACAATGTTCAGATGTTTGCTAGTAGCTCCTCCTTTGTAGAACAGAAACAAGCTGCTTAGTCCCTCAGCTTTCACTTGCACACATACCCTTAACAAAAAAAGAACCAGCCCTCCTGATGACATTCCAGACTGTCTTGGGTAGAATTTTTCTGCCTCTCTGGCTGGTGAAGGAGCCCATCCAGTACATGAGGAGTTTGTAGATGAGAAACAACAAGGTAATGAAACTAGTTTTCTCTTCTGGACTGGTATACCTGCCACATGCTGAGACTTTTATGTATTTTTTTTTAATGTGTTTTTCTCGAAGTATGTAATAATGAAGAATTGTGGCATCCCCTTTCTGGATAGCTGCCTCATCATTATGTAAATGTATTCCCCAGCGCCCTGACTGGAAGCCTGCTGGAAGCCTCCCGGTCAGCGCCTTCACTCTGCAGCTCTTGCATTGCATCTGAGGGTCCAGCACCGGAGACCTTGCCATCAGTTTCACAGGTGGCGAAATGGGTTCTCCATGCAGGAAGAAGTATTTAAAAGTTAGGATGTGCTCATCTTTTTTCTTTTTTTTTTTTTTCCCCCCCCTTTGAGGGGAAAAAAACCAAGCGATGGCAGCAGCTGTGCCATGTGAGCGAGTGTGTCATGAGCCCGCTGGGCAAGGCATAGTGAAGGGCATTATTCCGCTGGGAGGTTGGCACTGGCCGTGGCCCTCCAGGGTTGCCACAAAGGATTTTCTGTTCAACATCTAATGCAACAAGAACATTCATATGTTTGCAGAGGGTTTCCATGGAAACCATGTAACCTGTGATGCTAGCAGACAGAGGCAAAGGTTATACTATTGTAGAGGCCCTTTTGTATTCTCTTTAAATGTTTCAGAGCAGCTATATTTCTTAATCGATACTCTGAGCCTATGTAACAACTCATTCAGATTTTTGTTTTGTTTGGGCTTTCTTTTTTGACTGGGCATTTGTCATGGTTGTACTGAGGGAGGTCAGATGAGCTGCAAGAATAACAATGCAAATGTGGGGTTTTTTTCCTACATAGAATCATTTGAATGTTATGATTTGAATATTTATCTTTCTGTTAGTGATAATGATGCAATTGGAAATGGAAGAACAGGGCATGAAAGAAAAAATTTCAAGCTAGTTTACCCTTACTAGTACAACTCCCAGTTCTGTTGAGTGCTTTTATGGTTCAGGTAGAACAGGTTCTTTTGGGTCATCGTTCACTGGTGCTTGTTGGGGTATTTTGAATGCTTATCTCCTCTCAGAAGTATGAACCTATGCTATTTATAGATACCAGTTTTAACACTGGCTGGCCTTTAGTATGTTTTGAGGGTTCATGCTGTTTTTAAATTTATACTATGAATTTAAATTTCCAGTCATATCTACTGCTTTGCTCATGATGCAGGAAGTACTACTACCATGGGCACAAATGCTACTTATTAAAAGAATGAGAAGTTTTGGCTCTTTTGTATGATCATCCAAGTTCCTAGTTGGCTGTCCATGTTAGCAAAATTGTGCTTGTTCATAGGTTTAGCTTAATTATTGTGGGAGGTTTTTTAAATGACTGAACTCAGTTCTGTGTTTGTGCTGCATGTCAATGAGAGGTCCAGGTACCTGCTTGTTGTTCACCTGCTGCTCTATGAAAATGAGATCTTCCCTGATCACACTGTGTATGTATTCACTCTGATCACATGACTTTTGAACCTATTGGTTACTTTAAACCAAACTTGGTACAAAGGTAAAAAATAATTCTCTTATGCATTACAAAAGTTGATATCTGGTTATAAGAGAAAGGAGGAGGGTTTTGATGCTGAGGTTGAACAGAGGTAAAAGTTGCTCATTCTATCTGATCATGGGGCAATGACTAAAAAGTCTAGTATACATAATTAATTGAACTTGTGATCAGGTTTGCAGAACCAAGAGATAATTTAAATTCTCAAATTTCAAGTGTTTTATACTCTGCTGCAAAAAGTACAAGAACCTCTTAAGGGACAGATTTGTTTAACTTATCTTTTCACTCTCATGTTTTGCTATTTACATATCAGATGTATAATTATTAAAAGCTTTGCATCCAGTGCCTCATTAATGTGACAGTAAAAAATAACTTAACAAAAAAAAACCCCAGTTGGAATAGCTCCATCATTTTAGTCTTCTAAAACTGATAGTCTTCTAGTCCAACTATCACCTGATTACAAACAACACCTTGAATGCAACATGAAAATTAACACAGGCTAGACATAATGAAAACCTATTTTCAAGTTCCATATAGAATAACTGTATAATTGCACTCTGTGAGAGACATGGGTTGTGCACCAGGTAGGAGTGTTTTTCATTATGAATTCCAGCTTTCTGAATTTGAAGCCAGAAGTTTCAGGGAAAAGTCTCTTCATATAGCACAAAACTTTGTATGCTTTTCATCATTTCTTCCTGACTGCTTTGCAGTACAAACTCTGATCAGTTTTGATAATTTATCACAGAGGGAGGACATAATACTGATGAGGCAGGTAGAAATCAAAATCCCATAGCAATTTGCCAGAGAATTAAAAACAACAAAACAAAAACCCCACAAATGGCATCTTAAATGCTTGTTCCAATGCATACTGGAAGTATCACTCAATAATTAAGATAGAAAAATAGAAATCCAGCTATCTCCCTGCCCAAAATAATGCAATAAATTAGCAAGTTAGAACAATGCATCTTAAAGGAAGAAAATAAAATCTAAATACTGCCCAACTCTAAAAACAGCAGCCACTGCTACCCTTCTAGAAACCTTTAAGACTAGATTCATCCTGCAGATTCCTTTTTTCCTTTTTGGATTAGGAAATGAGTTCCAAACAAGATGCGGTTCATCCGCTAATGCAGAGCTCTGGCTGCCCTGGGTCGATGTTGTCCTCTGCAGCATTCCAGCACGTCTGTGGAAGCTGTCATGAATGAGCCTTTGGCAGGCATCTAATCACCTATTATTCAGCACTTGATTAATCAAGTTTCGTGGTATTTTTTGACATGTTCTTACATTAATACAGAGATCTTTAATTCCTTGAACAGTGTTTAGGTTTTTACAGATGTTTTAAAAAAACAAAACCCAATATGTATGTGAACAAGATAACTGAAAGCCATAGAAAAGATGTGATTTACTTTCACTCCTCAAGCAGATGTAATCTGTATAGCCTCAGACATTTTTTTGTATCATCAGTAATTTTCTTATGGTATAAACTGAAATACCGTGTTTACCTACGATGATTTCCATGATTTATTCAAATATTCAAAAATAAGCATCGCCAAAGACCAATACACAATGTCATTTTTACAGCAGTTGTTAATTGATTTTTTTAAATTGGTTGCTTTTGATTCATGATGATATATGAGAGAAAAATTTACCCCCACATCTCTCTGTACTCAAACTCTGAACTACAGCCTATGGGCAACATGTCTGATACTTGCTCTTAGTATAAACATCAGCGGGCTTAATTGCAAACAGAAAAATACCATTTTCAGGCCAGGTTTACAAATGAGCTTTGGAAATTCAAATAAAACAACTTTTATTTCATGAATTTTTTGTCATAATATGTTATATTGAAATAGTTTTACCTAAGAGACAGATCCATCCAATATATTTGTTGGCTTAAGAATATTCTTGATACTACAAACAAAAAACCAGTAGAAATCAAAACTGGAATAATTGTTTGGGGAAGGACTTGAGGGACAGTCATGCAGCGTGCGTGACTGATCAAAAGCTGCATGTGCTTTCAAAATTGTAACTGAGGTCTTCACAACTGGACTTGAGTTGCTGGTGCGGCAACTTATTCAAGTGCCTGGTTTGTTTCTCCTCTAAAGGAAACCATGAAGAAGCTTTTCTGCACTTGCATGACAATGCTGTAGTAGAAAGTGTCTCCTGAAGCTGTCTGTGGTGGACAGCTGTATTTGTGCCGCCTTGGCTGCTAGGAAATTCTGTCCCTGGTACATTGGACCAGCTCCTCTTTAGACATTAAAATCTTCCAGTTTTATTCATGCTTCATGCAGCTCCTTAGGACAAAAGAGAGGGCGGTTTAAATCTCAAAGAGAAGTATTCGGTGTCAGGTTGGTTTTACGTTCTAGAAACAACCATCACAGATGTTTGCAAGTCCCCAGGATTTTGTGTAGCATGCCAAGATGCAGCCATGCTCTCTGATACTGGTGCAGTTTGTTGTGGAGTGTCTTTTATTCTGTCCAGACTAACAGTGCTTACAAGTGATGATGGAGAAGGAAAATTATGGGATAAAAGTAGATAATTGCTTGCTTGCACTGGAAAATAATAGTAACCTAATTATGAAACATTTCTATATTCTGCTTTTGACTTCTAAAAACCTACTTTCTCTATTGCGCTTAATGCTGACTCACCGTACCCCTCACTGTGTGTCCTACCACAGCTTTTGTTAGTAAATCTTCAGCACTTGTTCAGGGACGTGCTGGCTACTGCTCTGGACACATGAAGAAGCACATGCTTCTCTGTTCAGTGCTGTGGTTAAGTCCAAAATGACCCTCTGACTTCAGACTGGCTTGCTTGAAATTCAGTGGAGTAATTTTCCATTCCTGAAGGTGCAGAGACCTTTGGCTCTCTAAATTCAGTTTGCTTTTCTAGTACCATGAGCAAAAGGTGACAGAGACAAGAAGCAGGTCAAATGCAGGCCAAGTCAATTGAGATTAATGTACATCTTTATATAGGTTAAACTTTGACTGCAAATGAAATTTTTTCTATTTACTAGTTAGGTAGCTGGTTGGGATTTTTTTTAATTTCTTTGAAGCAAGCTGAAGACAATATTAGCAATGTGGGTAAACACAGAAAAAAGTGTTGCTGCACCACCATAAATCCTAGGGATTTCCCTGGGAAGGCTAATTAAAGCAGCATGCTCTGAATGCAGCTAATTAAGTAGCTGCCTTTTAAACTTTCAAGGAGGAGAGCCTGGCTGCCCCCTGAGCTTCCATGTGGCCCTTCTGCTCCCTACTTTCCTCTGCCCTCCACCCCCAGATTATTTTTAACCCTGATCTCTTTCTGTGTCCAGTTTAGACCCTAGCTTCATGGAGAGCTGTGCTGGCCCAGCTAGGGGATGGCATTTTGAGAGGTGGGGAGCTGAAACACGTGAGCTGGGAGGGGCAGGATCGCCTCAAGCCAGCCAGGAAAACATGAAAAACTGTAGCATAACGTGCACTTGACTGAAATCCTCTAAAGATGGTAACTTCGTACGTATTAGGCATGCGACCATAACCTCCATCAAACTGTGCATAGCTGTTAACTTTTTTCATGTTATGTTTTAACATACATTAACATTTATGTTTGCAAATGGACCAAGGAGGGAGAAAATTGTCCCATATGTTAAAGCAAAACTAATTCCAGTAATGGAGAGAAAACCAAGATCCTTTGGAGACTAAATGAGATGAGAAGAGACACTGTCAGCGTAATTTGGGAATAGTAGTTTACAGGTTTTTGACTCCTGGTATAAGCTGTTAAAGATGCTACCAACAGAGCCTTCCCTTTACACCTCAATTTGTAGCTTGCTTTTTTGGAGCATTTACCAGAGTAATGTGTAGCTTGCTTTTTCTTGAGATGCTTAGGTATTTTTTCATCCTTCTGCTGGCCAGTCAGTGGCAACATGCCTGCTGCACAGTCAGGCCTGGTCTTGGTTGGCATCATTTGTCTCATGCTTTCATTGACCCCTAAAATTACTATTTTTAAATTACAATTAAAAAACTTAAGACAACCATAACATTCCCACTATGCCTGTTCTTTATATGTGAAATCAGTATGAGCAATTGTGTTATCTAAAAACTTTCTTAGTTTTTTATTAGAACTATAGTAAATCAGCTTTTTTGAAATGCTGCTGTTTTATATTTAATGTGAGAATGTATGTACAGGTCAGTAAAAGGTTAAAATTCCTTTTTTGAGAAGCTAGCCAATTTGTTTTGACATGGTCAAGCTGACATTGGTGTATGAATGTGGCTTGTGCTATTGCTCCTTATTTAAAATCTATAGTAGAGTGATTCAGAGATTCCAAGATGAACTGGGGGAATTGTGCAGGGTGTGGTGCATAACATAAAGAAAGATACAGTTTGTCCTGAAGACTCTGTGATCGAAGGCCTGGCACAATTTCATCTTTTCTTCAAGTCTCTAGTTACAAATGTCCCCACAGAGATTAGCTGTTGGCTGGGTTTCCCATTCCTTGCTTACAAGTTATGGAGGGTGTTGAGCTGCAATTCTGTATGGTCAGTGCGTGGCGGTGGTCTTAAATGGGGTCTGCACTGAGCTGTCAGTGGTAAGGGTCAGGATTTGGTGTGAAGAGGAGGAACTCTAAGGGTTTGGGCTATAAAAAGGTTTGGCTGTATGCTGCCATACACGAGATCAGTTGTTCGTGTAAACATTTGTAAAATCCAGCAGTTGCCTTGTGTCGATCATCTGGGTTGCCCACCATCGCAGCCTCTGACGCTCCAGCAAAACCCAGGAGGCAGCTGCTTTGGCTGTGACATTTCTCAGGATAATCAAACTGACATAAAGCAAGAAGGCTTTTGATGTGCCCTGAGATCAGTAAGAGTTTTCCCTGCCATCTAATTTCACAGGCTGTACCAGTGACCAAGGAGGGCCCTTGCAGGTTGCTGGGAGTAGCCCTTGTTACTCCAAACGGTGCTTTCCAGATTGGTATAAATCGTGGGATTTTAAAAAAATTACTTACATAATAAACTTGGTTCTTCTACTCCGTAACTCTGTGTAAGTCTGCATAAAGTGTGAAATCACTTCCCCTCTGCATCCATGCAGTTCAGAGGAAGCCCAAGAAAAAAGTCACCAGAGAAAGTTGGAGCCTTCGCATTGTAAGAGAGGGAGAGCATTGCAAAACGTGAAAGGTTTTGACAGCAATCAGCTTTTCCAGTTGTGTGTTTTTTCCTCGGATAAGTTCTTAGTTTATGTTGTAGAGGAACGCAGGTTTTCATCTTTTTCAAAGGATCTAGGGAGATTTTTCAGCCGTTGCTTGTCTATGTGTGGGGGTTTTGTGTTTGCGTACTTTCACAGCTTACTATGGATAAGTACAACAGAATGTAATCTTTTAATTTAGCTCTTTGATGTCTACTGGCTCATGAAATATTTTTAGGTAACTTAGCCACAAGTTATTATGTAAATAAACAAAGATAAGTCTTAAAAAAAAAAAAGAGTTTTATATTGTCTTAAAGTTGCAATACTTTGGAAAATAGTACCTTACATTTTCATTACTGACATCCCAGATGTTTCTCAAACTAGATGAATTCAAAATACTGTCTTCCTTCCCCCTCCCCTGTGTTCTACTCTGTCTCTTTGTAGCATGAATAAGAGTTGGGTCATGAGAACCGAAAGTTGAAGCTGCTTTGGTGCTGCAGCATTTGCGTTTCGTCAGAATCCCTAAAATGAAAAAAGACAAGTCGTTATTCCTATTGAAAACTGATATTTATGTCTTATGTCTTCATTTATGGGTTTAAAATAAAACTGAAATACGCATTCGGGGTTAAAGCTTCCTGACATTATTTTGAGGGTTCCCTGACTTAAATAAGGTCAAACACGATCTGATTTTTGCTCTGCAAGTGTAGTTTGCTTGTATCCCATATTGATACTAACTCTGCAGTGTATCACTTCGTGTGTGGAATGGATAATGAGAGGATATTAATACCCAGTAAGTGCTGAGATCAATCAGGGATTCTTTGAAATATATAAATACTTGCTAATAATATTTATGACTTTTGTTCCAAGCATCCAAACGGGTTTGACATCAGTGGGTAAATGCTGTCATCTGTAAAAAAAGGGGTAACAAAACAAGGTCAGCAAGAGCTGAAACGCACTGCCAGTCTGAGAGAGCCTGCTGGGAGCTGCTCCAGAGTGCCTGGACCTTCCCGTGGTCCATGGCCCGCTGGAGTTATGCACGTGTTCTTGTGCTTTCATCATCTAGAACTACTGTTTAGAGCTGATTCTAATAGGTATGTTCTTAATAAAATTTTAGAAGTGATTAAATTTGGATGCATAGTTTATTCTCTGTAATATCTAAGCTTTGAAGTGGCATTGGGAAAGAACCAGTGCTTTTATCTTCTTTGGGGTTTGCCAAAAGAAACCACTTCCAGAGGAGACTTGAGTGAATTCTTGCAGGTCGAGCACTCCTGCTGCCCATGAGCTGAGGGTGCTCACGAGCAAGTGCTGCACCCAAAGCAGCGGCGCTGCTGCCAGCACTGTGCTGGCTGCTCCGCTGCCGGAGGTCTTCTGCTTCCAGATCCTCCTCCTTTGTAGGAGTCCTAAACGCTGTACGGGAATACAGCTTCAGAAAGCTTGCAACTTGAAAATCTGCAGCAATTCATGCTGCTGTGGTCCTTACCAAATCCTCTGGAGCGGTAGAGGTGGGAGGGGGTTTTCTGCGAGTGGCAGGAGAATTTTCACCCTGGAGCAAAGTGGGAATGAGGAGAAAAGTGTTAAAGGGGGGGAAGTAACTTCATTTCCATCATTCTTGTTCAGTGCATCTGTGCTTTGTATGAGAGCAGCTTTTTGCATATGCCATAGGGAGGGGTTTTCTTTTCCCTGGCAGCTCCTGTAAGTCTCCTTAGCTTTCTGCTACAGTGAGGACACTTCCCGGAGAGCGGTCTTGCCCTTGGATAGAAGCAGGTTATTTAAGCTCAGTGCTCAGATATTTTTGAGCAATCTCATATCCTGAGTGTGAAATTTTAATTTAATGCTGCTATAGAAAAGCAGCTTAAACCAAGAGAAACTTACATTCTCATCATAGAGCTCATTTTTACTGTGCTTATTCGTGAACTTCAGTATTACATAGAAGATGAAAGGCAAACAGAGGAAAAGTGGGTGTGAGGTAGGACTGACACGCTTTTCAAGTCTAGTAAGTACAGAAGCTATTTACAGTTTACCAAGTAATTTAATCTATTAGCTGTTCTGGTGTTTTTACTTGCTTTAAGTAGGTGATTTTTTTTTTTTTTAATTGCCTTAGAAATACTCCCTGTCCACGGACTCCACCCCGTTTCATAGGACCACTCATCCTGTGTACCCAAGCAGAGGTGACAACTATGGGCATTCCAAAGTGCAGCTTAAAGTTGTTTCAAAATAAGCGTGTACACTTGCATATGTAAGTAAAACTTACATATGAACAAACTATCATTCAGCTTTAAAACTGTTTCTGGTAAATTGCAGTGAACCAGATACTTACTAAAAATAACAAATAAATAGAAGGAGGAAATGTAACTACCAAAAAGAAAAATTTCTTTTAAAGGAGCAAGTTTAGGGGAAGGGAAAAAACAAACCAGGGTGGTATCTGTGCGTGACTGACCTCCTTCTCTTAAAGTGAGGTTTCAGTGATGCAATCTATTGTGTCTCTTTAAAATTACAAATTAATAGTTAATATTTGTTTCCATCAAATGCTGTGACAAACTGTGTTCAGTGATAAGAGAGGATTTAGTGAATAATCAACATGTGACATGAATCCTCCTTTTCTGCTCTGACATCTCAGTGCTTTCTTGTGTTTCTCATGGTGCAGTTGCCCTGGTCGATGCAGCAGTACAGTGCATCAGTTCACCCCCAAACTCTGAATTCCTCCTCTTACTTCTCTGTAACCAATTTGCATGTGTGACTGGGTTTGTTCTGACTTGAATGTTTTGTGTAAAGAACAGTATAATCTCAAAATGTTCATACTGTCTGCACAACCTTAACAATTTTCTGGTAAAAAAAGAAAACAGCACTTCATGGAGTGAAGCACATGAAGGAGCTGAGTGCTCGGGGGTCACACAATACAGTGATGGAAACAGCCCAGTTATGTACAGCCTTTCCTCAGCACAGGGGGTTCAATCCTGGGCAAGATAGGACCTTGAATCTGAACTAGAGGTTGTCCTTTTGAGGCTGTTTTTGTCTCCTATCATCATGTCACTGGATGATAGTAACTGCATAACTCACTCATCAAAGGTTCTCTCCCTCATTAAAAACTGTCACGCAGCAGTGAAGGAATACCAAAATGTGAATGATTACAGTAGTCTAGGTCTACAGGGTTAAGCATACAAGTTCATTTATGAGACTTAAAAGACACAAATAGCATTTATGGCCATGTGGTAGAGCATACTGGATACCTCAAACCATCATTCTAGGGTTGGAGAGTTTTTGCCCGCACTGTGCGCGCTGCGAAACATTGGCAGGCTGGCCTGTAAATGTGGAGGTGCAGACTGCACCTGCTACAGGCTGGGAGCATTATAAGGAGCCTTCCTTAAAAGAGGAAGAATGTCACATTTGCAGTTAAAGGTATAACCCTCGAATTTTAGGTAGCTGTCCGCAGCTTACGACATTATCTCACTTCTTGACAGTAAAGAGTAGCTGGCTCAGTTCCAGTTTACACTTGAGTAAACTATGAGTTGCATAGATTGAATATTTATGTTGACTTTAATATTGTGCTATATAATTGGGTAAAAGTAATGCTTTAGATTTAACAGAGAAGGACAAAAACAAGGTTCAAATACACTGAAGTTCTTATTTCTTGGGAAAAATATATAGTGCCGACACAGTCTCTTTAATGTGGTGCCTGAAAGGAGATTATGATTATTTCATTAGCTTACTCTGTTTAAAGCAGAAGGACTTAAATATGCAGCACTGGGTTAGAATATTTGATTTGTAACCAGTTTGGGCTGTAGTGTGACAAATTGTTTATGCCTGCATTGCTACTGGAAGCAGCAGTATTAGACACCCTGTATCATCACTGTCTTTGTTTCAGAACAAACATTTGTGCAGATATGCAGTTAACTGGCCAGGAGAACTGATACAGCTGAAAATAAATCCATCTTAAAAACCCAAAAATTAAAATAAAAACTTAAACTCTGCCAAAGAGTAGCTTCTCTTACCCATTCTACCATCTGACCCTACAAACATCTGCTGGCATGAATCTGTAGAGGTGATAAAGGGAGAAAGATTGAACAGGTGGAAGGTTGGGAGAAGGTGTGACAGCTGTATTTTTTTAATGCAAATACTACCTTGTGTCAACTTAAGGGTATAGTTTGACTTGAGTGCTAGTGCACAGAATCACTGTATATTAGTAAAATCAGTTAATATCATTTTGAACAACTGCTACTTGTCTAGTGTAGCAGAAGTATTTTCAGTTCCACAAGTTGCATTTAGGAAATGCAAACCTCTGAGCATACATCTTACTCATCTTACCAGTGTGAGAGACTGATAAATGAAACCCAAGCCTGTTGTAATATTAAAAAAAAAAAAAAATCCGTCAATGCATTGTCAGATTTTTATGGTATTTGATGTCCTGATCAGGAGAATAAAAAAATGAATTTAATGTTGAGGTGTTTATCCAAATGTATTTTTGCCCTAGAACAGATGAAATTACTCAATTATATGTCAGTACTAAAATTTATAGGAGGGAGGATGGACAGTTGTCTTTCTCATGCCTGAAGACAGCAATAATGACTCTCATCTCAGTCCACGTTCTCCTACGTATTTTCCTGCCCCTTTAACTATTCTCACATATTCCTTAAGCGTGTTTTTTTCTGTCAGCTTACTTATGTAGCTCATGGTGTGGGCTAAACCCGAGTCTTTGATTCAGACTGGAACCTGCCTGTTTCAAGGGGAGGCTGAAACTGAAATCAAGAGACACCCAGTCTCTGCTTCCAACAAGTCTCCTGGCAGACAAGATACTGGAGGGCGGGGGGGGAGCAGACTGCTCCTTAAAAACAAGCAGGCGAGAAATAGCAAGAGCAGAATAACACAACATGCTCCTTAAAGAAACGCTCAGATGTGGTATAGTCTAGCTCGAGTGCTCAGACCTGAAATCAGTCACACCGGTTAATGATGCGGTGTGCACGCTGCTTGTTTGCAGTGCTGGAAACTCTCAAGCAGATGGATTGCACTGCATAGAGAAAATGGGAACGTCTGAAACCAGCCATAAAAAAAATCAGCGTAAAAGGTAAGTTAATGATTCGTTGCTAGGTGATGTAATGATTTTCTGTTTTCTGTTGCTCTGTCTTTCTCTGATGATGGTATTTATTTTTATATACATTCTGTATATTAGGAAAGATCTAAATATATCAAGACAGTGCTTTCTGGGGTGTTCTTTGGCAAGATAAATTTTTCTTGCATTTGGTCTCTTGCTCTTTTTTTTTTTTTTGCTTCAGTACTCCTTGTTCCTCTGACCTCATTATTATTTTTGAGCTGCTTTTGTGATTTGCCATTGAAAACAGTTATTCCAACAAAAGCAGCACAGCATGTTACTTAGACTTTCCAAAGTGTCAGATGGACATGCTCAGGATTTAATGTTGCAGCCTAAAATCAATAGTTCCAAGTTCCTGGAATAAATCAGCAGTTTTTGTTAAATACAATTTAATTCTAAGTGGAGAGATGCATATCCTCCTGACAAAGGTGGAATGCTCTACTTTTTTCCCATAGCCCAGTTACGGTGATAAAATACGGAACAGAATATGGAAGCCAAACCCATGAGCTATATAAGGCATCAAAGCATGGGAGGACACGACCTCTTTTCTTGTGTAGCGGTATCAGAGTTCAATTCAGCCTGAACCAGGGGGGTGTAACTAGACAGGGGACACGGAGTTAGATTAACAAGTCACCCTGTAGCAAGAGCTTTTGAGCTTCTTTGTTTCACAGGTCCCTAAAGATATTTTCAGCAGAGAGGGATCCTGTATTAAAAAAAACACACATGCTGACTTGCTCTTCTTAGTTTCTTTTGCCCCTCATTGGAGTAGTCAAACCACAGGCGGGAAAACTGCTCTGTATACTTTGAATCTCTTTTTGGCATGAGAGCATATGCATACTAGGCCAAAATGTGGGCTAAAATGCGTGTCTCAGCTGAGTGATAGCTCTCACCAGGACAAAATCAGATCCTGGTCTAGGTTTGATTTCTCTGTATATGTTTGTCCTTTCTGACCAGTCTAGATATAGTCTCTTGTCGCTATAGGGACATACTCTCATATTTCCACCTATGCCTCAGTGTCTGGAACCACTTATGCAGTATAGCATGCATAAGAAACATTAGCTGGTACCGCTCAGGAAAATGATTGCTCACTTTCTGTAATTCATGAACATCACTGAAAGGGGTGAAAGCCAAAAGTAGCCTTGCAGCGAAGCTGATTTTTCATTTAGGCAAAAGAACCTCACCAAAAGATAGGGAGGGGGAGAGAATCATCTATCACGAGTCATAACTTTTGAGATCTTGATTTTCTGCAAATACTTACTTGTATGTTGTTGCCAGTCCTGTGCTGAGAAGGAGGTACAGATTTTTACATCCCCAAAAGCTGAGCCCATTCTTAACAAGTGTCCCTTTAAAAAAAAAAAAAAAAAATCAGTGCAAGATGCAAATAGATAATAAAAGAATGGGTGATTTGTTTGAAAGTTTTCCAGCTGAACAGTAGGACTTATATGAGAGTCAGCCTCAGTCCAACAGAGTGGGCGTTGAACCAGACCTAATAAGAACAAGTGGATCCAATACCTATGTTATGTTCAGTAACGGAGAGTTTTTTGTAATACAAGGACTTTTATGTTGTAATCTTAATGGCTAGAGGTAACAAACCAATCTGAAAGGAAAGAGGAAAAAATTAAGTCCAAAGCAATTAGAAAAATCTTTTTTGAGTGTTTTAGGTATTGCCAGCCACGTTTATGTCTTTTTACGAATGAATGGCCTTTTCTGTTACTGTAAGAATGAATTGTAAAGTAACAGACTTGAACTAATTATGTCCTGGAAACTTATAATAATAACAATAAAAGTTTTTTGAAGGTCAGACATGTGTGGTGTTGGTCCAGCTAACAGAGTGGATCAGCAGTTGAGCAAGTTTGCTCAGGGTTAACGGGATTCAGGAGCATTTTAGAAAAAACTGTTGGATAAGGCAACTTCTGGGAAGAAGTAACTGAAGAGCAGGAGTCGCAGCTGGTTGCCAATTCCAGCAAGGTTCTTGCCATCTGCGTTTCTAGACAGCTTTCAGTTACCAGTAGGTGCTGGAAGGTGTGACTCAGATGGAGGTATTTACCCCGACACAGATGGAGAACAGCGTAGGCTGAGGGGTCTGGTCTCAAGCTCTTCATACCTTGTGGCATTTGGAGAGTGAGTTCATGGTCATGTGTCTTCTCATGATGCTTTTTTCTTTTGCTTCTGAAACCCTGCCATTTTTCAGAGAGGGAGAAGGGAGGAGAGACATAACACACAGTTACATTTATAAAGGTGTCTCTTCTAATCTGAACAGAGGGCAACTGAGCTGTGATCACATCCCCAAACACTGTCCCAAGAGGTTTATCTTTAAGCTTCAGTGCTCCTAGCTGGAAAAGACAGTAGTTAATTTCTTAGAAAACTCGAGCTCCTTTTATGCTTTTTCTAGATTTTTTTCCCAAACCCCCACTTCCTTGATGCAAGCCCCTTGCTTTCTCCCCAGCATCCCCAAATCAATGACACATAGCAGGCTTCCCGGAGGTCAGTCAGTAAATACTGAATGAACTCGGACTGCACCCAAGCAGCAAATGCAACACTCACCAGTATGGTTCCACAGCCTCCGTAACAAAGCCATCAAAGTTCATGGAGCTTGCCTCCAGTATGCGAATTATGCGTCCCAGAATGTGGTGCATTCATCCAGCATGCCAGGTACCTCCTGGAAGCTCCGTGCATGCAGCTGGACAGTGTTGCATCCCAGAACGTGCTTTCTCCCTCAAAAACAAGCAAGCAAACAAAAAAACCCCAGAGGATGTAAAGAACAAAAACAATTACAACTTGTAGTGATTGTTTTTAGAAGGGCATTTGTTGTGCTTCATCTGAATCCCACATTTTATCATAATCTGTAACAGACAAGAAAAATCATAGATGTGGTTTTCTTGTACCTTATCTGCTAATGCTTTCCCAGCTCTGTAGGTGATATCGGTCTTGTTTTCTGCCTGGGGTTTCATATTTGGTGGCAGGGCTGCAGTGCCCCAGGATTTCATCGTTGCGCTGTCCCTTGCAGCGTGCCAGCAAAGCCGTTTGGGTGTCAGTGTGGGAAACTGGCTGAAAACCAGTTTGCATCCTCCTGCCAGCCTAGTTCATGGCGTGGCTGCGCAGCAGAGGGTGCAGAACAAAGAGCGAAAGGGCTTGTCGCAGGCAGGAGGAGGGCTTGGGCTGCTGAAGCTGGTTTTAACAGGGCTTCCAGATGTTTCATCTGGAAAATACACAAGGTCATAGTTGGAGGAGTTCAAATGCTCCGTGTCAGTTCACTGTTCACAGAATACTCCAAACAGTAATTGCACTGACCCAAATGAGGGATGGGTGAACTGCGCCATGGAGCAAGGACACTTTAAACCACTGATACCGTAATGTCAAACCACACTGTTTAATACTGCACAACAACTCTCATTCCTTCATGTTTGGCTTTTTTTTCCCTCTGAAGAATTATTTACATATCAAATACATTTGCATGCAAATATTTTTATATTAAATATATTATTGAATGTAGATATTTGCATGTTAAAATGCATTTTCATAATACACTATCTCTTTCTACAAATCTTGCTTCTCTTTGTTCCTCAAACCTGAGAAAATGTCCCTTTTCAGTACATGCTTGAGGAACAGTGTTCCTGACTGTGCTTCTGAGCCTGATTCTTTGTATGAAAATTCAGGTGTCTGCTTTTCTGCTTTTGATCCAGTTCTGTTTGTATTTACAAACGCTTATCAGGTTTTTTCAATGAGGCTTTAAGCATAGCTTTCTACCGAGACATGAAAGCTCTTTGTGTTTTTTTCCTAACATAATGAGCTTCAGCGAGGATCTTTGCGTACAATTGCACACAAGAGGAGAAAAGCTAAAACTCAGCTATTTGCCATGGATGCAGCCACAATCTTGTGCAACCCAACACGACCTGTTCTGCAGTTCCCTCGGTGTCTCCAAGTGTCTTCTGAAAGCGCGCAGGCACCAGCCAGCACTCTGCAGACATCCCTGGCAGTCTTTGAGCGGCCCGGCGTCTTGTCTTTAAGCTGGGGTTATGAGATGCTTCGGAAGTGCTGTAATTGAGGAATGTCTTCCTTCGAGTTGGGAGATGAGCTCTGAGCGGATGTGAAACAGAGGCCCCATCTTCTGGGTGTGTTTGGTTGAACATGTCAGGAAGGAGAGCTATAGAAAAACCTTGGGAGAGTGATGAGTGCAACATAAAATGATACAGGAAGGTTTGTTGTAAAATATACTATGGGCATGTCAAATGTCATAATTTTTAATTGTATACTGTTGGGTTTTTATTTGAACTTGAATAGAGATGGTTATGAAGTGTTAGAGAACTGATTAATGGTTTTTAAACACTTCTCTACAACTTTTCCTTAGTTTTCTGATTATGATAATTATTGACTTGTTCTCCTTTCATTTTAGATGTTACTCTGCAGAGAGGAAAAAGAACATTTTTGGTGTCTGGACTTGGAAGTTACATTCAATGCCTTCCTTTTAATTGTTAATCATTCTTACCCCTTTTTTATTTGCCTCAGGTGAAGCCTATAATCTGCAGTGTTGAAGCATGAGTACTGATGCCAGTCAGGTGGTGGTCACCACTCCTCCCCCAGCCACGATGCCTCACAAAGAGCGGTACTTCGATCGCATCAATGAGAATGATCCAGAGTATATTCGAGAGAGAAACATGTCTCCTGACCTGAGACAGGACTTCAATATGATGGAGCAAAGGAAGAGGGTCACTCAGATACTGCAGAGCCCTGTGAGTGGGATTAAAGGGGGATGAGAACAAGACAGTGTTATTTTCTGGGATTTCCTGATTAACATTTTGAGACTTAAAAAAAGAAATCTACGTCACAGCTAAGCTAGAATAACTCTAGACCATCTTTTAAGAAGAGTCATTAAACAGATTATCCAGCATTTTGTTTGCATAGATTTTTGTATGTGAACAAGCAGCCTTTATTGTGTTGGTTTTTCTCCTGATGCTTTTATATTCTTATGCTTCATTGCAGTATTACAAAAAGATCTGGCTGGCTGCAGGGTACTTAATTAAAATTTAGGGGCAGAGAAGACAGTGAAGGAGTCATTGGTCAAATAGGAGCAAATTAGGGCATTCTGTGGTGTTCTGCTTTCTGGGTTTGAATATTAACCTATCATTTGCATTAGGAATGCTTTAATTAACATTTTTAATTGGGTTGAGTTTGTTTAAAAGCTAGACTATGTGTTCTTTTCATGTCCTTGGGGCTGATCATACCCATACTTGGCCATATTAGCACTCATCTAATGGTTGTGTAAGTTCAGTACTTGTGTAGGCTACATATAAAATTATTAAATCTATTGAACCACTCTCATTGGTTTTAATTTATATTTTAATACGTGCATTCTTTGAGTTTAACCTGATGAATACATTGGAAAGTAACACTGTTGCCTCGAGTATTTTGAAGCCACAGGGAGTAAGGATTGTGAGAGGGTGAACCTTTGGGGGTGTTCGGGTGTAATGTGAGTAATGAGGGTAACGGGACTGGGAAGGGGTTAAGCAGCTTTACAGATCCTTTTCTCTTCAGTTCCTCTCTAAGTTGGGGTGCTTATTCTGTAATTTTTTTGAAGCTTTTTCATATGTAATGAGATTGCAAACAGCTGTTAGTAATCACCCTATTATAGTCATCCATGAATAACAGGATTGTTTGCTAAAGTGTTGTCGTGGAGTGCCTCTTGGATCTGTGTGTTGCTCTGAGTATAATGTGAACCTGTTGACTAAGGAATTTATTACTTTCAAGTCAATTTGTGCAAGCTTGGTTTTGCAGCCAAGCTCTTTTATAAAGAAAATACTCTAGGGAGGTATTGCATAATGCTTTAATCATGATAATTTTATGTTAAACACTTGATTGTAAAATGTGATTGGAGTCTGATCCTTCCTGTTAAAATATTCATATTATGAGTAGTCAAGACTTACAGCAAAGACTAGATCTTTAGCCTAACAGGTAAAAATAAGTTACAGAGACTTAGTTTGGGTTTGTACACGTGTTATTTTTTGGTCTTTTCGGTGGCAGTATTGAATCTGATGAGCGTAACTATTTCCTTAACATTTTGGTGGACCTTTTGCCAAGTCTGCCAAACATATCAAATGTCTCTTTGCTCCAGCCTCTGTGGGTTTTTTTAATGGAGGCAGTGTCAGCGTGCAGGTTTTAGGAAAGGGGATGAAAAGGGGCAAACCCCGAGTCTATGTAACTGTTTTAACAGGAGTTTGGAGGACAGAGAGCTGCCGGGCTGCTGTTAGTGTCCTGCCGCAAGAGAAGCTGAGCCCAGCACTTTTTGGAAAGCGACTGTCTGGAGCTGCCAAAAAGTTGCAAGTTTTTGTTCTGTAAGGGAACAGTTGCCCACATAAGCCAGGGGCCTGCTGCCTGCTTGGCTTTTGGCATCTGCCAGGCAGAAACAGGAACGTGGGAGCTGAGTATGTGGTTAGGCACGAAGAGGAGGTGCCTGAGCTACCAGTTCCCCTCACTTAAGTATCTCCTTCTATTGTCTCTTTTCTTGAAATAGAAAATTTATAGGAACCCTGCTGTGATTTCTTGTGTGAGGAAATAAAAGCATTTTTAATACAGTATCTGTGACTTAATGTCCATCAAGCAAATTTCCTAAGTGATTTGGGGGCAGAAACTGCATTATTCCTGCCAGGTTCCAGCTGCAATGTGCTATAGTGTTCTTGAGAGTCAGGACTGAAAATAAATACCTTGTCTCCTCCTGAATATAATATTTGTCACAAAAGGGCCAGAAAGCATTTTTCCTGTTACCAGTCTGCATAACATAGGTTCAGGATTGAATTAACAAGTATTGTGCGTACTTTTTTTGTTCTATAGCCGCAAAATTACTTTGCATTAGAAGTTTGCTTAGAGCTTTGTTGTTTCTCTAGTTTGTTCCAGTCGACAAGGAGGAAATAGTCTGAAGGTGTTTTGGAAGAAGAGGAAGACAAGTTATCAGACATATTTTAATAAAGAATTTGGTCACTAGTAAATCTTCACCCAGTCTTAGATATATGCATTCAGATCAGAGAAGTAGTCATTGACTCATCTTCTGGCAAGTATTAGTAAATATGAAGTATATATAGTAATGATGAGACCTCTCTTGAAAATACACAAGCATGTGTAGACCCAAAGTAAACTTGTTTGAACACGTACTTTCTCTGAGCAAAGAATTATAATATAAAACTAAAGGGTTAATCACTGTCATATACTCTAAAGCTTAGGTACTGATTTAATCTGTTTTATTAACAAGCTTTTTTCTTTCTTTCAAGTAGGAAAATCTAAATCCTTTAGCAAGAAAATAAATTGGAGAATATATCAGAAACTACGGTATATTTTGTGCAGTGCATGTTATTGTAAGGGCTACAGCCCTGACCAGACATCTTCAGACATCAAACTGCTGCATCTCTCTGATGGGCTGTTTGATGCACATATTGATGTGCAATCTGAAGACTACTCTCTGATGTGCAATTTCCATTTCCTAAATTAAATAATTTAAAAGCTACTGAAAGGGTATTCCCATTACCTCTGATGTTTGCTAATGTCTTAGAGTCTGTTCATAAGTCTTAAAGAAATTGAGTTTTATGACTGCTGCCCACAAAGAATGTCCTGACATTATCAGTGAATTCTCAGACATGTTTGCTTAATACTGCATGTAACCTGTGAGTATCTGATGGCCTGGAGAATCTGACAGGACCGGCATGTTTGTTTTTCTGTGTCTGTTAGAGAGGTGGAAAGAAATTAATATCAGCTGGGTCTCAGCAGCCTGATAGCATCTAGAGGTACTGCTGGCCAATCTTTAAGATAAAGCCATTTACGTTTATTTCAGTAATGTCTGCAAGTTCAAAAGGTTCAGATACTGTGTTGTTATTTTTAAAGGAAAGGCACTACATTTATGCAGTGGACTAATTTTATTGCTTTACATAGGGTCTCAGATACTTGACCTATAATATATCCAAAATTGTAGAAGATGGGTTGGTTTGGGTTTTTTTTAGATTTTTCCAAATTAACTCTAAAATTAAAAGCAGTTTTGTCTTTTTATATGCTAAACAATCGTGTATTGCTTGTTATACAGAGTAACAACCTCTTTGAAAGTAAACATTTATTTGCTGTATCATCAAAACCCATATTTCAGTTACGGTATACAAGTCCTCCTGGCCTTCATTTCCTTCTGGCATTTCTCTGGTGCCCTCACCATGGGAACTGAAAGATTCAAAAACACTTCATTAAAAAAAAAAAAAAGGCAATGTTTGTGCAGCTACGATGTGTGAAGACTGAACAGTGGGTTCAGCATTGAAGAGCTGCATGAATATGCAGCAGGGAGAAACTCCCCGCAGCCCTCCTGGAGCAGCCAGGGAAGGTGTTGGGTGTTTCTGCGGGCAGGCAGCAGTGCCATGCTGCTTCCAGTGGAGTCAGACCATGTGAAACAATTATCTAACCAGCAGGAAAGCTAACTACAGGCTTTAGCTAACAGAACTGTGTGCATAACCTGATGGGAAATGAGGATCACTGCTAAAGCTGTGTTGGGGAATACCTTACATCTACTTTATATCACTGTATTTGCAGAAAAGCTGCAGGTCAGAGTGGTAGTGGAAGAGGGTGCATTTTTTTATTTAGCTTATGCATAAGATATTCCATTATATGAAATATATTTCATTATTTTACTGATGAAAGAAGAAGTTGGAGTAAGCAAATTTGTGTATAAAGTGATGAGTTGAAGAGCTGAAATATGTAAACATAAAAATACCTGGATATTGGACTTTAAATGCCTGATTTCTGTTTTGAATTTACCAGTGAAAGTCTCGTGTGGCTTGTCAAGACCCATTGAATGTGCATTTGCCACTTTTACATACGAAACACAGTTATTTGGAGTTTGTTTCTTTTTAAACTGAGCAGTTTGCTGGCAGGATCTCATCCTGCTTTACTTTAATTGCGTGTTGGATAAAGAGAGCACCTACTGATCCATCACGGCTCTGCAGGGCCTTCGGGGTGATTCTGGCTCCGGGCTGCCATTACGTGAGGGTACTGGTTCAGGTCTAGCCATCTAGGTTGCAAAATCAGGTGGTTTTTTGTGCTGAGGTTAAAGACTTCTCTCCCCTGCCTCCCTCCCTTCCTTCCTGCCTCGTGCACGCACACACGCCCCAGCCTCCCACACTGGCTGGTCTTGCCCAGAAGAAGTGGGGAGAGAAGTCCTGCTTAGCAGCTTCCTTATTCAGAGGTCTGCCATAGCATGCAGGCAGATTTTTCTCCTCAAAAACAAGCAAACCCATCCACACTTGATTTTTTTTTTTTTTTTTTTTTTTCTGGCTATGTTATTTTCAAACTATCGGGACAGAGATGAAGGATGGTTTGATTTATTTTTCCCCAGCTTTTGCAGTTGTCTACCTTGCTCTATTTTGCATCAAGTGAACGTACAGTATTTTTGCAACACCACTCCCTTTGGGGGCAGTTTATTTTCTTAAAATATCAAAGTCCTTTCAGTTCCTCACATGTTGCAGCTTCCACTGCTCTTTCCCCACAAGTTCAAAAGCCTTTCAGATCCTTCAGGAGAGTCACCCTTTGGCCGGGAAGGGCTCACAACTTTATATATCCGTGGGGACCTCCTCACTGGGCAGGACCCTCGCATTGCAGCTCCCTCCTCTGGCTTCGGTCGTCTCTGATGTCTTCTCTGACATCTTCCTGACTTCCTGCTGGGGCATCATGACCCCCCTCTCATCGCAATAGCTTATTTAATTGCGTGCTTTCATCGTAGGACCGGTGCAGCATTTTGTTCACCAGGGGAGATGAGCTCAACTTGGCACATCGTTTAAGGCATGTCACAAAACGTCCCTTAAAGATCCCTTCTGAGCCATGATAATATCCCACTGAGCCCGGGGCAGACTGGGGGGCTGGGCAAGTTCAGCATTTTAAGTGAGAGGGACTTTGTGCTCAGGGTTATGTCATCTCAGATCAAGGCCACCCACTAGATCTGTATGAGAAACCAAGAAATCCCATTGCCTAATTTCCATTCCTATAGCTGCAATGGTGCAGACCCCTGTCACACTGAAATTTGATTTCTTCTAGCATTTTAATTTTTGGTGGTTATATCCATCTAGCAAGATGCATGGTGTGGCTTTACCCCACGAGAAGACACGAGGGAGAGACCCAGACCCCCATCCACAGCAGCAGTTGTGTGTGGCGATTGCCGCCGCCGGGACTTTGGGACTTGGGTGTGCTGAAGATGGGCTTTGCAAAAGGAGTCCAGGGCTTCAGGTTTTGCTGTAATCATAGGGTGTCTCGGCTGCTTATCGCAGGAGTAAACACGCCGCTGCAGCTCATGGGGGAAAGCCAGTATGTGTCAGGTTAGAGGAGCTGGAAAAACCAGCGCAGGCTGAGCTCTGCATGGGACCAGCTTGCTGTCAGTCACGTCACTGAATCCAGCCAGATAGCCACACGCTTCACTGCGAGTGAAGAGACTATAACCACTTCACCTAATTCCACATATTTAATACTGAGCCTATTTCTTTCTGTCTTAGCGCAGAAGCTCCCCTCCCCTTTTATTTTTTTTATGGGGCTAGCAAACACTTTCTGTGACTCTTATCATCTCCCCGCCAGCCTTAACTCACTGGCGGTTTTTTTGTGGCCAGCTCCACCCTTTTCCACTTAGGGCATCGGTTGTTTGTATCTCAACTCCAGTCTTGAAACAGCCTGTTACCAAGCCG
>NW_010531455.1:0-26602 GCF_000687285.1 Phaethon lepturus | reverse complement strand
TTAAAACCCACCCTGTAACAAAGCCGTATCGGCTGTGTCGGTGGAGGTCTTCCTCTCCGTGGGCAGCTGCGTTTACGGCACAGGAGTTAAAATTAACATCTCTTCACTCCCGAGAACAAAATACCAGTTAAGTTTTGAAACTTTTCTTCAGTGGTGGTGATTTTGCTTAGAGACTGTGTGGATGCATTTATATGTAGATAAGTTGAATTAGACCCTCTTTAAAAAGAGATTTAAAATATATAAATTCTGATCAAAAATGGGCAAAAGTGAAAATGGGTGAAGGGGTTTCTTGTATTATTCAGCAGCTTCTAGGCTAACAGCAGTGCTGCTATTAAATGTAGGGACGTCACATATCTTTTCTAGCTACTTTCCTGTAGTCTGACATATCAAACTGTTTGGACCTTATTGTAATTAGTCCTGATACGAGCACATGCTTTCTCCTCTTAAAGGTTTGCGATGGTGTGGGATATTCGTAGATGAGCTGTATGCCATCGTTTTCCCTATTTACAGGGAATTTTTTTTTTCTTATTGTTTTATTTCTACTTGTTTTGGGTGGATAAGGGCTACCTGGAGAAATCAATGGTCGACGAACAAACAGCGTATGACTTGTGAGCCTGCATACTTCGTAACACCCTCGGAGAGCTGCCTACCAAGAGGAAGAGATTAATACTAAAATTTTCTAGCAACGTTATTATTCTGTGTTATATATAGATGTGTATACATGTAAAATATGTTATTCTAGCAAGTTGGTTATTCTAGTTTTTCTGCTTATGTTGACTGAAAAATACCAGTTGTCAACTGGTACATGCAAACGTTGCTTTGATTCTTAAAAGCCCCAGTTGACACTGTCAGCTCACACTTAGACTGTCCTCCTGAAAGAAAATGGAAGTGAGTCAGAACTGAGGCTTGTAACTTCACTCTTGAGCTTCAGAGAGTCCTTGCAGGTCTAAGCTGAAAGATTTTTGCATCTAAACTGCTTGAGTTTGATACGTATTTGGAAGATGATTGCAAATATTTCTGAAGAACTAATTTTATGATATTAGAAAGACCTTGACCTAATCATGCAACTAATGACTCTATCAAAGAAAAGCTGTGTCTGTTCTGCAGGCTGCAGTACCATGTAAGGCTGTTTTAAGCTAGTGTAAAAGAGCTGGCTGGAGGTTTAGAAACAGTGGAGTTCTAGAAACAGTTTTAGGAACAGACTGAGCTGCCCTGTGTATTTTTACTGGTGAGTTGTGGGGAAATTCATGTCTCTGTGCAAGGTAGTAGAGTGGCATTCAGAAGGTGGGTGAGATGGAAGCAGAGCATCCGGGCACCGCCAGCTCAGGGCAGGCTTGGCTGTGCAGCGGATGCTTTGGTCCATGGAGTATGTGCAAAACTATGCTTTTCCCCTGGTGTAAATTAGTGTAGTTCAGCTCACTGCAGTTTTGAAGAGAACAATTTTAGCTGGGAGTAGTAGAAGGGGAGTTTGCAGCTTGCTGCATACCGAGGTCAGGCTATTTGCTTAGGTGGCTGGCTTCTGCCAGGTGAATAAAAGCTCTATTTGGCAGCCTCCTAGTTGTGCATCTTATCTGAAATGATGCTTTCCCTCCTTTCCAATAGCTGTCGTGAGCCCAGTTCTCATGCCATGGACTGTTCCCTATGCAAACTCCCAGCAGGATGCTTGAGTGCTGTTCCAGCACACGCAAGGGGGGACAGTGGTGCTTGGCTGGGCAAGTGAGCGCACTGAAGAGAGAAGGATGCTCGTGCGAACAGGAGAGGGTTCTCAGCTACGGCAGGGTGGGTTGTGCAGCTGGTGCTGTGCTTCTCGCTTTAGGACTTGGTACCCACTGTGAATAAAAATCCATGCTCTTATTCTATCATCCTATGTCTAAAGTTTTAGTGTTTGAAAACAAACAAACCAAAAAAAAACACATGTACCCAAAGACCTATTTAAATCCCAGAACAGAATCTTTCTCTTTATCGAGCAAGGCTGTGCATACAGCTGATTAACATAATTTGTCATTCATCTGACAGTGCAGTTTTTCCTTTGTCAGCATTTTCTTGTCAAATACTACGTTGGAAATTACTAGTGACCTTTCTGTTTGAAAAGTATCTGCTTTGTGCTGGAGCAGAGTGTTTGTCATCTTTTTGAAAACATCTCTCTCAAGCATGACTTTTACTTGGTTACTTGTGAGCAATTGCAGTGTAATGCCGTGTATATGTTACAGCCCTGTGAATTAAAGCAAAACCAAACTGCTTGGTCTCCAGGCTGCAGTTCTGTTTTCAGAAACAGATTCCTGCTGCTGAATGGGTCAGATCCCAAAACTGGAAGCCTGTGCACTAGTGGTTTTAGAGAAACAAGTGCTGTACAGTGAAGGGTCCAATAAATATCATTTGTTTAATGGCTAATATTTAAGGTAAATTGTTCTCCAGAAGGTGATGCCCTTCATATGAGCCCGTCGGGAATTATCAGAAACAGAGAATGGTTGTGTTAGCACATGTGGAATGGTTATCTAAGGACATACAGATCTGAGTTTTAAAGGTCTGTAGCAGTGAACAAAAGGAATTGAAATATTCATCAATATACATGGAGGAATGTGAGTCCTGTGCGTGACACACTGAAGGCTGCACTCTGCTAGAAAATATGGTTGCACATTGGCTTGTGGATAAACTGCATACTTTATGTACTTCCTATCCTTGCCTCTGTTTTACAGCTCATCCCAAACCTCCATATTTGCTACTTGCCCTGGCTCTTTCCTATCTTGTGTTATTTCTGAAATTACTTTTAAGGAAAGCTGCTTATTCAATTTAACAAAATTGTTGATATAATGCTAAATCCTCATTTGTAGCAGCCTCAGCAAGTGTATAATATATTACTGTTAGCATTAGAAAGCAAAACTAAGCTCAGAAGAATGAAAACATCAGAAGGCAGAAGAATTAAAAATAGAATATGCAATAAACCAAAAAAATCCTTCTGTCAAAAATTGCCCAAAATACATTACACTACCTTTTTTCTGCTATGGAAGTAACATTACTCGTGTTTTTTTTTTAAACCTGTACAAAAAACCCAAACCAGTCTGACTATGACTAATAAGAGTTTACTGTGAATGTTTTTGCAGATCTTTTTATAGTCCTTGTTGAATTGAAGTGAGAGTGATTTAATGTAATACAGATAACTTTTCCTCCATCTCCTCACAAACAAATACTTCCATAAATTTCATGAATTCGGTCTTCCACATGGCCCCCAGGAGACTACAGATGTGCAGTTTCCTTATATACAGACTGTAAACAAGAGCGAAAGAGCGTTTCAGCCTTGCAGAGTGTGAAATGGTAGAGCTTTCTTGCAGGGGGCCTCTTTCAGGAATATTTGAGAAGTAATTTAATATCTTGGAATGACAGAATTCAAAAGTAAGTGTTAGAATAGCTTTTTGATGAAATATATCATCCAGTCATTGTCTCTGCAATCTTAATAGATCACAGTAACAGAAGGAGAAAGTGCCATAGAACTGTAGCGACATGGTGAACCATTAGCAGAGAAGCGAGCTGGCGCTGGGATGGCTGGTGCTTGAAAGTCTGTTTTATGTGTTTTGGGGATTTTTAGGAGGGGAAAAAAGCCTTCTGTAATGTGAGGGATATGATGGGCCAAGGGCCAAGGAAGTAACTGTTATTATTTTACACTTTATACACTTTCAAGCGGGTTGGTAGAATGTAAAGGTTGGACCTTGGCTCCTTTTTCTGTACACCGCGAGCTGTTTGACCACCAAAACACTTTCTTCTAGTGTGAAAAAATCCTTACATCTTCTACAGGGATTGCATAAATCGCACCCATCTGAATTTCATTCAAAACCACTCTTGGTTGTAGTGAGAGATGCTCAGATTCAGGTAAACCAGGCTGTCATAGGTGATGCCGAGTCATCTGTTTTCTGTTTTTTCAGACTGTGATTTTTCTGTGTGTTTCCCCTTGTTACCCTGAGGGTGGGCAGCACATTAAACGCATAGTGCTGCACTTGAATTTTCACTGAGAGTTGTGCTTTGCGTGTAAGAAGCTACTTACTGCCCAGTGCTGTGCAAATGGGACTCTGGGCTTCTCAAAATGAATGTCCCAAATTGGGGGAAGCATCTAACCTTGACCTCCTTGCTGCCATTCTGTGGAAACGATGACAGGGCCCTGCTGCACCTTAAAGGCATGTTTTGGGGATTAGTAAGTTAATGCTTGTGAAGCACTTGGATTTACAGTAATTATCTGCCCAGAGAAAATCTTGTCAGATAAATAATAATTGTCATCTCAACAGAGTATGAGTAGCATGCACGCGCAAAAAGCACAGAGACACGTGCTGAGCCATGAGAAGAGGAAAACATACTGAATTTCTTCTCTAGTGAGAACTAGTCACTGTGTGCCAGATGAGGCATGGGGACAAGACAACTGTGGTATGCTTAAAGATTATTATCTGTGTGCAAGAGGGGGCCAAGAAACAGCCTCTGCGTGCCTGGCTTCCAGCAGTCTGGGCTCGTGACCACATTCAGGTTCCAGGTGGGGGACAGTGCTTGTTGTTTTGTCAGTAAGGGTGGCACCCACGTTGCCATTGGCATACACAGAATCATGATGATGATGGACATCCTCGGAGCTGAATTGGATTGAAGGGAGTGGCTTTCAGTGTCATCTGCTGATAGATGAAGGATGAGAGTCAGGGTATTTTCTCCAACTATTTGCTGTTTTCCACAAATCCTTGTTTGTCTTTCTGGCAATAACCTTCCCATCATTACCTCCCATCAGTTCCCCTTACGTGGTCCCAATGCTGATCCACCTCCCATACCTTCCCTTCTTTTCTCCCAATCCCAGTTAGGTTCCTTTCCTCACTTGATTCCCTGTTTCTTCTTTCCTTTTCCCCATCTGCTCCCTTCCCCTGCTGCATAGATCTTACCTACAGCAGCCATTGAAGAGAAAAATCTGACTTTACCCGTGTATCTTTAGGCTAGCAAGAGGTTGTTCAGCTGTTTGGGTGATGCTGCATGCGTAGTCTGGTGTGCACCAAGAGATTGCTGTGTAGTCAGTCCACCTGAATTTTTAGAGGCTTTACTTGTGGAAATGGGGCAAGTCTCAGGTACACACAGTCCTGACAAAATTGCTCTAAGGAAATGCACAGGTGTCTGAAAACTTGGAAATTAAACTTGTAGTTGTGGATGCTCAGCTGTCCAAATGAGAGGCCATATCAAGTAGAGCGTTGAGGATATCTTGGGGGGTCTGGTAGCACTCGCTCTCTTTTAGATTCAAAACTGTTGATGAACAGACTATGTCATGATACTGGTGGATTTTACCCAACAAAGTGGGTGTTTTGGAGGACTGAATTAAAATTCAGTGAAGAAATTATATTTGCCATACAGAACAATTTTGGTTTTTAATTGAGACTAAGTACTCTGCTAAGGAAGGCAAACTGAAGGGCACAATTATATACTGGGAATAGCCTGGAGTTATAATAGGAGTCAGCTGCATGGTAAAGACACCAAATGTCTTTCTGGAATGAACCAGCAAGAGCGTTCACAATACACCTCAGCTTGTGTTTTGTGCAGCTTTGCATACTGCTCGTTCGGACAAAAGCTGGAAGACGCTGCCAAGAAATGATGAGAGTGTTAGAAAATATAACCTATAAGGAAAATTTGAAAGAACAGAATTTACTTAGTCTGGAAATGCCAGGACTGAAGTAGTCTTAGGACAGTTGTTTGTTGTAGATAGTGGTTAATCTGTCTATCATCTAGAAGGAACTTTGTCCACAGTGCATAGTATATTAAATTTGATACCGTGAAAATCTTTTTCATTATATATTCTGCAAGAGTTTATCTCTTGGGATTGCCGACATTTTATACAGGAGAAGAGGGAAGGGTTTTTGCCTTTGGGAGAAGGAAGGAAACGGAGAGGACATGACATCCCGTGTTCCTTATAGTTTTTGCATGTCTGTGATACTACTTGAGCATGCATGAGCTCCAGTTTTCCAGTTATTTATGACTTTATCAAATTTGGATGGATTTTCACAGGCATTACAGAATTTTAAAATATGCAGCACTAAAAGCAACACACTCTGACTGATTGAATTTCAGGTACCTCTTCCAAAATACAGAGAACTCTTTATTGATAAAAATGTTTTTTGGTAGCATTTACAAAAATACATTTCATCTTGTCTTTTTCTGGGTAATTGTTAACCCTCTGTGACCTAACTCCTTCCTCCTGCCCCCCAAATTGCCAATATTTAGCATACAAAGTTTAGGTCAGATGGTTAAAGTTTGGCAAAAGTTATTAGCAGCTAAAAACAAGGTCTAAGGGGAAGTGTCGTGTAACATTAGTAACAGGCAAAGCTACCAGCCCCACCTATAATAATCTTATTTCTGTCAAAGCCATGTTTCCTTGATGATTCTCAAATGTTTCTACAGGCTTTTAGAGAAGATCTGGAATGCCTTATTCAAGAACAGATGAAGAAGGGCAATAACCCCACTGGACTGCTTGCGTTACAACAGATTGCTGAATACATTACAGCAAGCTCTTTTGCAGGTTTTTCCTCATCTTCACTCAGTAAGTGAATTATGCATACAATTGCGCTTTTTCTCTTCCTTTTTTAATCATCACTAGAGCTTAGCAATGCTGGGCTCTCCTCTTTCTTTGAATAAAAGTTCTGTCAGAGTTTACTTCAGCTGTGAAGTAGTACAGATGGTGGCCTTAACTTTCCTTTTTAGGCTTCTTTCTATTAAATTCTTTGATTTGTATAGTGATATCCAGAATTTTTGGCATCTTCACGCTCAGTTTTTCTGTGATTTGCTAATAAAAATTTAACTGAGAAAGGGAACAAAATGCTGTGCCCCATTACTATTAGCAGTTTAACATGAGCATAAACTGAGATGTGAAATACATAACAATTTAGATTGTTTATTTTTCTACTCTTGCATATAAATTTTTATTTTAAAAAAAGGAGGGGGGAATAGCCTGTCAAACTGAATCATTACACAAGCAGCTCCCACAGTTAAAAACAGCTTGTAGTATGCACTCCAGTTATAAAAATGTTGCTAGGACCTTTTAGTCAATACACAAGTTCTTTCCAAGTCATGAAGCACTGAAACGTTAAAAGTTGATTTAAGTTCTGTGAGTGGACATCATATGGGTGCTTACAAGCCTGAAGTACAGCGGCAGCTGTCAGCATTAACCATTTTTTGAGAACTGGTCCCAAAACAGCTCTTAAGAGTTCATTTAACAAAACAAGTGGAAGAGAGCAACAGAGAGCCCAGATAGTCTTATCTCTGCGTCTCTGGCTGGTTGGTGAGTCTGCAGGTCCAGCTGTTGTCTCTGCTGTGTTTTCCCAGGGACTCTGACAGGATGACTAATCTCAGAGTGCATACTCTTTTTGTTGAAAACCAAAATTACTTTTACCTCTTCTGATCTTAACTTTCCCTGTAAGCAAAGGCTGTGGCTCTCAAAGGGATACCGTGCGTTTGTGAAGGGGAGAAGTGTATGTGTGAGTCACAAGTCAGAGAGATAAATTGATCTTCGTGCTTTCTCTGTTAAGAAGCCATCCCTTCTGTCCAGCAGTTGGAGAACTGTTGCACTTACCCTAATTTCTTCATTAGGACTAAATTAATGTGCTCAGGCTGAGACATCTCTTCAAATTAGTTATACTGGTGCCAGAAGTCCAGCAGAAATGTGTTCTCATGTAATTTTCAAAGTAACATATTAAAATACTTCATTAGTGGCAAATGTCTTAAAGCACAGTTCCAGTCCTATGTAGGATCTTGAATCAGGAGAGAGCTCAAAATCCAAGTGGTACTTCAAAGGAAACCTGTATTTCACCTCTCTCGTGTTTGAAAAAGAGATGAACACTTAAATTTGGGGTATAGGTTCTACTGCCTTAAAGTAACAGAGGTTTCAGTGAAGACCTTAGAAATCCAGCAGTGCGGTTCCAGTCTTAAGAAATGCTGGTGCTGCTGTGCTAACAATTTAAATATACTGCTTTTGGAAGATCATGGCATAGCTAGAAGTTATTTAATTGTCTGACTGGCCATCATCTTTTTTTTTTTTTATCTGTTTTTCAGGCCATGGAATGATTACACCCATCAATGATCTACCTGGGATAGATACCTCCTCGTTTGTTAAGGGAGAAAAACTTACTCGTTGCAAGTTAGCCAGTTTATATAGGTTGGCTGACTTGTTCGGGTGGGCACACTTGCCAAATGCCTATATCACAGTAAGTGTTTTAGAGAATAATCTTTTTCATTTGGAATCTTACCTATTCATTCAAATAAATTTTCCCCCTGAATAATATAAATTAAAAAATAAATCAGTAATCCATTTTCTTCCTCCTTTGCAGGTAAGAGTAAGCAAAGAACATGACCATATTCTAATCATTCCAAGAGGTCTGTCCTTTTCTGAAGCTTCAGCTTCCAATTTGGTACGTGATTCATCTGCTGTAATAACCAGCAAGGCTCAACCTGTTTTCTAAAAGACTTTTGTGACTACTAAAATGGACTTCTAAACTGTAATCATGCTGTTATTTGTTTTTTAATGTTTACCCACCAGGTGAAAGGCTCATTAACTATCTAGATACTAGCATCCTTTGTCCTCAGCATTTCTTTTGGGGTTTAGCTTTGCTTTCTGTTGCTTTGTCTTCGGCTTCAATGTGGAGCATCAAAGTTTTGTTTTCCTGTCTGATGAAGCTCATCAAATAGCCTCAGTGTAACAGCAGCCTTTTAGAACCTGACAATAGGGTAATACATATGAAATTACTCTGTAGGAGTAGTGTTAGTAGAATCAGCTCTTATCTTTATACATGGGGAAATAAAGTTGAATAATCTTCTCCAGGCCCAGCAAAGGAGCTGGCTGTAGTTACAGATTGGGATTTAGGCAATGGTAGCTGCTAAATCATGCATCTTTTGGTGCAGAACCTGCCATGTGTTCTTCGTGTCAGTATGTATCTGTAAAGAAATTACCTCCAGTTGGAAGGAGGCAGCAGATTAATAGCATTACACCAGCAAACACAGAACCAAAATACAAACATGAGAACAAGAACTGATATAACCCTGCTGTTGTTTTTTGTTGGTCCTGGAATTATTATTTTAATGTTCTCATGAAATTGGAAATTCACTATGCATTTAATTTTCTTACTGGAAATTTCTCAGAGGCTGATTTTTCTTCATGTTTAAAATATAGGAAGTGTTAACAAAATTCATTTTTGAAAGTCAGAAACAAGGAAAGGTCAGCTAGACCAAAGAGGGATACATGTATCAGGGTCCTATCTTTACTTCTTCCATGACTGGACTTCCACCAGCTATCAAGGGCTTGGACAGCAGGATGGTCTGTCGACACACAGATTTATGGCTGCTCTCCTACTTTTTTTTTGTGCTCTGAGCCCTAAACATGTCAGGGGAAGTTTCGTACTAAGTAAGGAAGGAAAGGGTAGTTTGTAGATAATGGCAGTTGTCACAAACCTTTTGAATATTGTTCTTTTGTTTGACTTTTCCAGGTTAAGGTAAACATCCTAGGAGACGTAGTTGACCAAGGAAGTACAACTTTAAGTATTGACAATGCAGGATTCAGTCCACATGTGGCCATCTACTCCACGCGCCCTGATGTCAGATGTGTAATACACATACATACCCCTGCAACGGCAGCTGTAAGTCTTCCTTCTAGCATTAAGAGTAAAAGAAAACAGGTTTACCGTATGAACTTAGATCACCTTTCTGAATCTGAATCACTGCTCACCGCAATTTTATTTTCATTTTTAACATCGACGCTACACTGGTAAAGAAAGGTGTGAGGTTATCAAATAAGCAGAGTAGGAGGGCTGGGCCACCGCAGTGAAACGGGTAGGAATAAACTGATGCTCAGATACGATTATCGCTCTCTACAACTACCTGAAAGGGTGTTGTGGTGAGGTGGGTGTTGGTATCTTCTCCCAAGTAACTAGCGATAGGGCAAGAGGAAATGGCCTCATGGTGCACCAGGGGAGGTTTAGACTAGGTATTAGGAAAAATTTCTTTACTGAGAGAGTGGTCAAGCATTAGAACAGGCTGCCCAGGGAGGTGGTGGAGTCACCATCACTGGAAGTGTTCAAAAAAACTTGTATACTTGGCACTTCAGGACATGGTTTAGTGGGCATGGTGGTGTTGGGTTGATGGTTGGACTTGATGATCTTAAAGGTCTTTTCCAACCTTAATGATTCTGTGATTGCGCTCAGGTCAAGGAGGCTGTAAAGTATATGGTTTACAGAGGCTTCATTTATAGCATCTTAGACCATATAACATGCTGTATACATCATGATTTGCATTATGCAGCTCAATATTTAAGTGGCTTAATTAGTAGTTATGTTCAGTTTGGATTCACCTCAGTATTAAAAATTCATAGTTATATATGTCTAAAATGGTCTGTATAACAATGATAAAAAATGTAAGGAGACTTGAAAGAAAAGGTTTGAGATAGATATATTCATATTATTTTATATATAAACACATATGTATGCATTCCTTGACTATAGATAAAAAAAGGCATGGATAACTTTTTATACTAGTTTTTTGAAGTTACAAATGTGGGAAAGAAGGAAAAAACATTAAATAGGCTTATACTGAGAATTAAACATGGATAAAATTCACAAAAATTAACTTAGATGGGATAATTTGTCTTTTCCTATAATGAATGCTCCTAGGTTGGGTAGCAGCAGCTCTGTCACCCTATTGCAAATTAAACTAGGGAAAAAAAGGTACTGCGTCTCAGCTTTCACTATGGAGAGTTTGTCTCTCTTCTTGCAAAGATACAGCGTACAGCCCACTAAGGTTGGGTGGTTGAGATACAGGTTTTAAGAGTTTCTTTTTTTCCTAATTATCAATATTTCATTTTCTTGAAACAGGTTTCATCTATGAAGTGTGGCATCCTTCCCATATCGCAAGAAGCTCTGATTCTGGGAGATGTTGCTTATTACAACTACCAGGGATCTCTTGATGAACAGGAAGAGAGAATTCAGCTTCAGAAAGTTCTTGGACCCAGTTGCAAGGTATTCAGCCTCACTCACGCTCTTCATAAACAATTTTCATGTACTGTGCCAGTTTCTACCACTTAACATTAGTGTCTTCATTTACTAGGTATTAGTCTTGAGAAACCATGGTGTGGTGGCACTGGGAGAGACACTGGAAGAAGCATTCCACTATATTTTCAATGTGCAACTGGCCTGTGAAACACAGGTAAGAAAGAATTTGTCTCTATTTAATTTCAAACGCTTATGCTGATGAGCTATAGACTATATCCCAGATGGGAAGATCTCTAATATTACAAAATATTTGGGGTTGTGGAATCCAGTAATATTATGCCAGATCAAAGTCAGAGAAATTGGAGTAATCAGGAAAACATAGAAGAAATAGCACAAATACTGTATCACTCTTCCTAGAGGGAGTACCAGTGGTGTTACACTGTGAAGGGTACAGGTTTTGTTCCATGTTGTGGAGAATGAGCTTCAGGCAGGGGGTCTGTCAGATGATAGATTCAGTGGTACTCGCTGCATGTGGAAGTGTGACTTGAGATCTCTTGACATTCATCTCCTTTGTCGAAGCTGAAGCTTGACAAAGCTTGTCGAAGCTTGACAAAGAAGCTGCTCCCTACAATCACCAAGATCTGTAGAACCAAATAAACAAAAGGTCTTTGGAGCAATGGTAGAGGGTAGGGTATTTAAAAATAACCTGAGTCCTAAAATCAGTTTTCTGTTTTGTCTAAATTTAGCTACCTAGTTAGGTATCTAGATCTTATCTGTAACCTATGGAGAGAGACCATTGAAAGTGTCCTCACCTTCCATAACTCTTAAGCCCATCCCCAGAAACTTCATCACTTTGCTCTTGTTCCCCAGTGATCCTGTCCTCCCATGTAGCTGTTCGGAGGTGCAAACGCCAGTCTCCCACTCCTTTCCTCTCCTCCCTCGCCTGCCATTCATTCTGAGTTCGATCACTCATTTTGAAATATGTATAAAAATGAAAAAGTTTTAGTCCAGTGATGCAGAAGGACCTTTTGAAGGTACTCTTGAAAGCGAAAGCTAGTGTTTGAGTCTTTTAAACTTTTACTGAGTCTCCTTTTAAAGCGCTATTATTAGCAGATGTTATCATCCTTTCCATAAGAATCACTTGCTATATATTTTAATACATTTTTGGACAGAAGAAAACTAGCAGGAGAAATAACTGTAGCATGTGTTTAAGCGTCTGTCTTCTGTGAATTCAGAAAAGCAGAGAATCCCAAAGCTTTTCAACAAATGAAATTCACTCATTGATCTCTAGGTTCATGCATTAGCTGGAGCAGGTGGGATAGACAATCTTCTACTACTGGATCTGCAGAAGTTCAAGCCTTCCACACACGCTGTGGCAGCAGCTGGAGGAGGTGGAGTTAATATGGCTTCGCAACAAAAATGGAAAGTTGGGGAGCAAGAATTTGAAGCACTCATGCGGATGCTGGACAATCTGGTGAGAGCACACTGATGGAGTTGTCCATATAGTCTCTGTAAGCTTCTGAGAGTGTAGCATTAGCTTCTGTAAAGCAAATTATTTTTTTTCTGGGTTTTTTGAGTTTGACAATTGAAGCTTCTGCTTGGTTTAGTTTTTATTATGTCAGTGTATCTGACAGTAGTATTGTGTCTTGATAAGAATTGATAATGTTTTGAACTTGAATTTTGTCCAACCCACCTCACAAACGTATTTGCTTTTTATAGTAGCTTAAGAGTAAAAATATGTTTTCATTGCCACCTAGTAAATAGGCACAGCAGGTTCCCTCTATATTTTGTTATTAAGGCTAATATTAGGAAAGAAGATGATAATTTATTAAATTTGTTTGAAATGTCCTTTTCACTGCACTGTGAATTCTGGAATAACCTTCAACACGAGTAAAGTGAGGAATGGCAGTGTGTCATGAACCAGGATGTGCCCGTTGTGCAAGAGATAAATGTCTTTGTGAATGCTACCTGGGTTATAACCTGAGCAGGGGGTCATTTGGTGGTCACGCATTCACAAAGGTGGGAGGAAGGTGAAGTGTGCCTGGGGTCCTGTCCAGCTGCTACTGTACTGTGTTTTAAATGGGTCTCTTGAATGTTAATAGTATGAATTAATGATGGACAACACCGCTAGTCCATTCTCTGAAGAGCTCAGAGGACCTGTTTAGTGCATATAGGGCAGCACAAAACTTCCATGACTTCTTTGGATATGTTTTTATGATTTTATTTATTATTTTTATTTGTAAAATTTTTTTTTAAGTGTGGTGTTTTTTTCTTTTTTTCCACCTCCATAGGGATACAGAACTGGCTATGCCTATAGGCAACCACTAGTCAGGGAAAAACCCAGACATAAGAGTGATGTTGAGATCCCAGCCACTGTGACTGCCTTTTCCTTTGAAGATGATACAGTCCCGCTTTCCCCCCTGAAATTCCTGGCGCAGAGGCAACAGAGAGAAAAGACAAGATGGCTGAACTCTCCAAACACATACTTGAAAGTTAATGTGCCTGAGGAGTCCTGGAATGGGGAAACCAGTCCTAGGACTAAGATCACGGTAGGTAGATATTTTAGGCAGTTTCTTAGTTTTTGCACTGCTTAAAAGTAAGTTATGCACAGTTTATATGAGGATTAAAATATAAGTTTACTGAGCAAATAAAAATAGGCTTTGGGGAGACGTAATGACATTAGTACTAAGGGCCCCCTCTGTTTGGTGAAGAGAGGTTTAACTGTTTGGAAGAGCAACAGTTTATGATAAAATTTAACAATTATTTCCCTTTTGTTACTAGCTCTTCTGATTCCTGAAGCAGAAAACAGTTTTTCTACCGTATCTTTTTGTGCTATTAATTATCCACCAAACATAGTAAAGTTTTAAATCACCCATGGGTTGTTCTCTACGCAAGGGAGACACAAGCTCTAATTCATCTCTAACTGCCCCTTTCCTGTTTGTGAGCCTACTGAAAACAGACTTCGAAGTCTGTTCATGCTGCTACTTTTAATGATGATCAAGATTTTTCCTCCTCCTTCGGCTCGCCAAGATGCTTCCGCTGCGTTTCCAGCCTGGAGAGACATGGCTCTCCTGGGACTACAAAGCATGTTACTTGTTATCAGGCTACTCCCAGTTGCATAGTACAACTCTAAAAGCATCAGCTCCTCCTGCTGGCAGGCTGGCGAGTTTCTAAACTTAAGTTTGGGAGCAAACCCCTTGGCAACCAATTTAAAACCCTGCTTTTGCAAAGTGTTGTGGTTTAACCCCAGCCAACAACTAAGCCCCACACAGCCACTCACTCACTCCCCCCACGGTGGGATGGGGGAGAGAATTGGAAGAGTAAAGGTGAGAAAACTTGTGGGTTCAGATAAAGACAGTTTAACAGGTAAAGCAAAAGCTGCTCACTCAAACAAAGCAAAACAAGGAATTCATTCATTACTTCCCATCAGCAGGCAGGTGTTCAGCCATCTCCAGGGAAGCAGGGCTCCATCACATGTAGCAGTTACTTGGGAAGACAAATGCCATCACTCCAAACGTCCCCCCCCTTCCTTCTTCTTCCTCCAGCTTTATATGCTGAGCATGACGCCATACGGTATGGAATATCCCTTTGGTCAGTTGGGGTCAGCTGTCCCCTCCCAGCCTCTTGTGCACCCCCAGCCTCCTCGCTGGTGGGCTGTTGTAAGAAACAGAAAAGGCCTTGACTGTGTGTAAGCACTGCTCAGCAGTAACTAAAAAATCCCTGAATTATCAACACTGGTTCCAGCACAAATCCAAAACATAGCCCCATACTAGCTTCTGTGAAGAAAATTAATTCTATCCCAGCCAAACCCAGCACACAAAGGAAACAAACTACAGTCAAAATGTGTAGTTAGCAGAGGTGGAAGTTGATTGCATGAACAAGAGCTCTGGAGCTGGTGGATCTATGTGCCAATTACTAAGAAGTGTGATCCTTTCTAAATATTACTTCATTAGTATACAGTTAGTACTGCATTTTTCAGGAATGTATTTCAGTGTTTACAAAAAGTAATTTTGATGGATGCATGTTCAAGGCAACTTAAATCCTCTTGAGCAAATACACAAAGCTGTAAAGAGTTGGGATTATTTTGTGGGTCTCATGTGGGATTGAGAATAAAGTCAGAAAGTCCTTTCTTTATATCTCTTCTTTAACAGTAAGACAGCACTGAGATTTGTTCTTCCCCAGCATGATGGGGTGTTTAGCTTTTTTTTCTTTTTTCCCTCACCTTCTTTAAGTGGATGAAAGCTGATGACTCCTCCAAGACTAGTGGAGGAACGCCAATCAAAATTGAAGATCCAAACCAATTTGTTCCTCTAAATACAAACCCAAGTGAAGTGTTGGAAAAGAGAAATAAGGTAAAAGAAGTGTAATGAAATGAAAATTCTAACATTTCCAAATAAAAATATATGTTCAAGTTATGATTCAAAACAGCAGTAAAATAACATTTTGAAATGTTCTGATTGTACTGAGAAGTTTCTTGCATTGCATGTGATTTTTTTTGGCACTAAAAAGCATGTATTTAATTGTATGATATGCATGAAGTCTGTAGATATGTATGCAATATATATGTAAATTTTGAATGCAATAGTTTGATGAAGGATGAGTATTAACTCTGGAAAAGATAGATTGGAAATGGTAGTCCCTGCTATTTAGCATTATATTTAGTGGATAATTACGTGTCAACATGAACTGAATTGCTGTGCGTCATCTACAGCATGGTTCAGTCTCAGACTGTAATCTCGCTCTGTTCTGTACTAATTTGCCTAGCACTTACTAAGCTGCAGTTTCTATGGTCCAGTCCACTCCTAATGGCAGTAAAAAAAGAAAGAGATTATTGTTGGACCTCTCTGTAAACACAAATATCTCACTGCTTTTCCCTTCCAGCATGTGAGATGCTGACTGTCAGACTGACCAAACACTCCACCCTAGGCATGGACACTTTCCATTTGATTACATATTTTTCCTCTTTCTTGGAAAGCACCATATCAGTATCCATGGGGACTGAACTGGAGTTAGATGGAACAACTCCCTTCCTTAGAACTGGAAAGGTGCCCTTTAATCATATAGAGATTAATAATACAAGTCCCAGACAATTAATTTTAAATTCATGCATGTCACTATCTCATTAGATAGTTTATTCCTATTTTCTGCTGTAGAATTTTTTTTTATATGATCAGTATTTGCATTTATATTTATATCTGATGTGTCAATCTCTTAAGCACTGGCAATGTGAAGCTAGGGCTGTTGGTTTGGGGAAAACAGTGATTTATGCACAGAAGGAAAGACTTTACCACCTTTGTGACCACAGTGATCTCTCCAGTAGCTTAACATGGGTCATTTTATGGGATGGAGAGAACAGGTTCAGAGATACACTATTCCTTGGAGTTTATTTAGAAATACTGGCTTGCATGAAGTGCAGGAGCTGGGATGAGGGTGGATATACTGGGAGTACTTGAAGCGCTAAACAACATACGCGGTGTATTCAGAGGTGGAAGGAGAGTCCTTCATTTTTAGGTGCAGCAGCATATGGCTTGATCCTCCAGCCATTCGCTGCTGCCTTGTGTTACTGGCTTTGCAAAGCCGATGGGCATAGGATTTGTTAAAGAGAAATATCTCTTCCTAACTTGGTTTGTTTTCTCTGTATAGATAAGGGAGCAAAACCGATATGACCTAAAGACAGCAGGACCACAGTCTCAGCTGCTGGCTGGGATTGTTGTGGATAAAAAGCCGAGTCCAGTGAGTAGAACATAATTAATTGATTTACAAATGTTGGGGTTATTTGGCAGCCTATCTTTCAAACATCAGTTTGGGCCATTTTCTTTCTAAATGCTTTGTTAGAACTCATTATTTTAATGCCAAATTTTGAATGTGGGATACATGTTATTCATGTTTCATTTCAGAGGTTTAAAATGCTAGTTTTAAATGGAGATACACATGGTAAGTTTGCGTGCCATTAGTATTAATGAAGCAGGACCCCTTTCTAAGACCATTTAAGCTAAAGTGTTGAACTTTGCAGTGTATGGTGCCAAAAATAGTCTTTTCATCAGTTTGTAGAACTACTGCTAAAGGAAATGATTGAGGCCCAGAGATAACTGAGTTTAAAAGGTGTGATGGGTTCATATAGAAGGCAGCTTTCATTAGAAACGGGCTTCTTATTGGGATGGAGGGTTTCCAGTTTTTTACCTGTTCCCACTAATCTTTTCTGGAATAGAATATACTTACTTCCAAACAGTGCACATATTGCTAATAAGGTTATCTAACAAACCGTGATGAATTGTATTTGAAATTCTGTAGTTCTAAGAGTTTCCAACCATCCATGGGTTAGTACATCTATTTCCTCATTTTGGTTTTCAGTATTCTTTTGAGATAACACTGAGTTTGCTTATTTATGTTGGGCAAAAAGAATATTTTCCAAATGAGTTTTCTTTCAACATGAGAATACTTCTTAATTTTGTCATTGTAAGATTCATCTCAGAAGAGCTCTTCCAGTTAGATTCCTAAACTGGAGCATAAGAATAGTCACTTTCCTACCAAAAAAATTCCTAGAACATGGGACATTTGCAGAAAATATGGGAAACCTTATTTTTGAATCCCTGTTGTTGAAGGACTTTCACTTCTCTGAAGAGTGTATTAGTCCCTGAAGTATAAGCTGTTGAGGCAGGTCTCTACTCTGAAGCTGTCCCCCTTGGTCAAAAAAACCCAAAACACACCCCTCAAATAATGGTTGTGCTGCTGCAAAAGGATGGGGATTTACAGCTCAGTAGTCAGTATTCATTACTGTGTGAATGCCTATCAGATGGGGTAGTTTTTTGTCTGGATGCATATGTGTTTTTCTTCTGTATTCCCTGCCAACCTGGTGTCACCAAAATTTGGGCGAAAAAGATTAACCATGTATGTCTTGCTTGCTTGCTTTTTTTAAAACTGTTACATTTTGTGTTTTTTTCTTTTCCAGCCAATGCAATTTGAAGATGATGAGCATGCACCACCGGCGCCACCCAACCCATTCAGCCATCTCACAGAAAAGGAACTGGAAGAGTACAAGAAAACAATTGAGCGCAAGCAGCAAGGGTTGGAAGGTCAGTAGTGTGTTTTTAAATGATGGGGTTTACATTTTAATAATGAGTTCATTTTTAGTTTGAAAATATCTACTGTAAAAAACATACACATGTGAATTATTAGCATATACTGTTGCCAACTACTTAAGAACTAATCATTCCTTGAGACAGTAGAATTTTTTGTTAAATGTTCTGGGGTTTTTTTTTACTTTGGTTAGTGCTAAAATTAAAGCAATGAAAGGTTTGCACAGAAATGGGGTTGATAAAAACACACTTTAATATAATGGCTTTTTTTGTCAGAATCATAGAATAACTTAGGTTGGAAGAGCCCGTGAAGGTCATCTTAGTCCAACCTCCTCCTCAAAGTTGATACCCAAGTTAGATCAAGTTGCTCAGGTCTGTGCCCAGCTGAGCAAAAGTTTACTGAGATGTTTGGTCTTGGCTTCTTTAATTTTTCTTCTATTCTCACGATGTGCAAGACTCATCTACTTTCACTTTTTACATCTTCTTCCAATACTACTATTCCGTAGGGAATTACTAATTCAGAGTTGATTTTGTTGTTGTTGTTTCTAGCAGTAACACTTACTATATGTTCTTCTTCACTAATATTGTGTAGTAAAACAATTTTCTATATGTCACATTCAGGGCATAGCATAGTAGCTTACTGTAACAGCAAACTGTGTGACTTACAGCTAGATAAAACCATGGGGCATGCTACTTGGAATGCAACCCTGCCACCCTTTTTAATGCTTTGTATTAAAGAACTAATATATAATGATTGTTATCAGATAAAACGTGTAAATCCATAATTCTATAGAGTTTAAACTGTATTGTAACTTCTTTATGTTGTCAGCTTGAGCAACACAATGCTAGCAGAGCTGTAAATCTTGTAGCACTAGCACTGACATTCTTGCTTGGTTTTTACTTTTGCATGGCTACTAATTCAAATCTTGTCCTGCAGATGCTGAACAGGAATTATTCTCAGATGACGGTTCATCTGTGTCACAAATTCAGTCACAAACTCAATCCCCGCAAAATGTCCCAGAAAAATTAGAAGGTATTCCATGCGATTTCTGTACAATGCCAATGGCTCTGATAACCTGAGTCATCCACTCTGCTGCTGCATTCTTACACTTGTGTGAAGTCAACCAAGCCAGAGAGCCCTCTTTTAACACGTCTGGGTGGGACTCTGGCCAGAAAACTGGTTTTCTCAATTTTTTCTAATACGTAAACATTCTGTTTTCACAAACAGAAAACAATGCAGGGCATACTGAAACTTAGATATTAATAAGGTAGAGGAAATAGATACTATATTTTTATTTTACTGAAAGTGTTAAGAGTAGGGGTTTTTTGCCTAAGACTTTTCCAGCAAAGTCTAAGGCAGCATTTTGAAAGGCTAGCTCTCCAAAGACTTCTGTATGGAATGGCTGCATTTTCATAAATTAGTCTCTTGCAGTAAAGCGTCATTCTGAGCGTTCTTGAGACTGTATACGTATATGCTGTGTAGACTGTATTTGTATACAGTATACAGCTTGAGCTATATATATACCTGGCAGAGATAAGGTTAGCTTCTTCAGACCGTTTTCTTTAATGACATTTTCACAACATTGTCTGCTTACAACAAATAAGAGTGTAGATATATGGGGAAAACAACACATCTAAGCACTTCAAGTTTCATTCTTTGGATCACAGTCCAGACTCGCAGACTTTGTTTCAGTACTGGGTTTTTGCATGATAGTGTACATAAATGATTGCAAAATTGTCTGTTCTTTCAGAAAATCATGAAGATCTCTATACCCAGAATGCTAACCTCATATCTGTGGAGTTGCCAGTTGTGGTGGTGAATGGCAAGGAAGATGCGCATGACATGGAAGAAGATCTCACCAAGAGGGTCAGTCAGTTAACCACTAGTACTGTGGAGAGTGTAGAGATTACAATTAAAAGCTCTGAAAAGATAGAAGAGACCCTGTCCCCTGAAGGGTCACCTTCCAAATCCCCATCAAAGAAGAAGAAGAAATTCCGCACCCCATCTTTCCTGAAAAAGAGTAAAAAGAAGGAGAAAGTAGAAGCATAAGTGCAGTTCTGTTCTGTTGTGAGGAGACATTGCACATTTTAAACATTTAAGTTGACCATTAACAGCATAGTGTTAGGGGTGTGCAGTAACTGGACTTCTAACCTAAACAAAAAGGAACTGGAAGCGGTTTTGCTTTAAAAAAAAACAACCAAACAAAAAAAAAAAAAAAAACCACAAAAAAACTTTCATGTCAATTGAAAATTAATTCATCTCTCGCTTAACTGTGTCCAAAATTGCTATGAGGGTTGGAAATATTCATTAGTTGTGTGTAGAACTACACTGGTAGGTGCTCAGTTACCATCATAGCAAGATTGAATACCATCACAATATGCAGCAGCAAGTTCTGCTTGGAGTATTTTGCAGACCTTAAACTTTTCAGTGCAGTTAAAGGTACTGTTGAGTGATCATACGACTTTTTAAAACTGCTGTCTCACTTGGTAACCAGATCATACATTTTTGTATTGTGATTTTGACCATATATTTTATGTTTCTGTACCCCTGTTTGAGTGGGTGCATATTAACAGCACACCTTTAAATCTTTTTTAAGATTAGATCATATAGAAATATTATACACTGGCACATAATATTAGGGGAAAAACTGTGTAAGAGAAAGTTTATTTGGAATTATACAAAATGTCTAAAGAATTCCATTCTTCAATAACTTTTTTGCCAAATATTTCATTTTAGTGAAATATAATTTTTGAAGACTTCTTTTTTTATTCTATCAGTTGGGGGGGGAACCCTTATTTTTCAAGAAAGGGGATTTTATACACTTAACATTGATAATTTAGTTTAACTGGCAAAACAAAAGTAAGATTTTATATGTTCAAATGTTTGTATACCATTCAGTATAAAAGTATTATAAGCATGTGAACCAAGCATTGAATAGTAGAGTGTATTTAAGAATGCTTGGTTTAGCGTATACTTAAATATAATTCAGGAGTCCAGGGACTTAGAAATCAAAAGATAAAGTCATATAAAATTGAACTGGATTCACGTTTAAAAATTACTTGTGGGCTTTTTTTCCTCTCATGGTATTGCTAATGAATGAAGAAAAATAATCTCTTAACATAACCAAATGAAGGAAACAAAACTGTTAAAAGGGAAAGTGAAATAGTAAGAAAATAGGAGGAGACAAAGAAAGTAAAAGTCTGGTGATTATTTTTTTTAACTATATGATATGGATTGTGGGATATTTTTATTAAATCAGCAAAGTGACATTTCCATATTAGACATTTTAAAGAATTTGTATGGATTCATACAGAGTGCAACACTTTGTTTTTTTCTTCACTTTCATTTGAATTGTAAAAGGGTCTCATGAATCTGTGTTGTCCTTTGGATGAACCCAGAGCAAATCAGAGCCTAGTGCCATGGGTAAGGGTGGTACTGCCACTTACTCATTTTTACTGATATTGTCATTTTAGTACTTTTACTGTATTGTAAATACAAACTAAACATAGAAATTAACGTAGAGTTTTCTTCACTGTGTCAAATTGTCTGTAAATCAGTCATCGCAATAGGAAGTATGTTTTAAAGATCCATGTGATTCCCAAATCACCAGTTGAAACATTATACAATATATAATTGTTAAATATGGCTGGAGAGTGGTTTGGCATGCAAAAATGTTGATTATAGCATGTTTGGGGGCTGGTTAGCTTTGACCGTGTAAGTGTGATAACGCAATGTTGGAATGGATCCTGGAAACAATTTTCTAGCTATCACTAAATACTGGAATCAGTGTTTTTAATCATAGTGGAAACTTTCAGTTGCTTACTTTGTTTTTTATGTTCTACATTATTTGTGTTGTATTACAACATATGTAGAAACAGTAACCTGTGAACTACGCTTTTCATAACTTTTTTAAAAATATATCTAAATGAATGCAATGTGCATAAATATTTTTTAAAATGCAACCGTGAACTATTTGCACCTTTTGCTAATGCCTCTATTTACTTGCTTTGGCATAAAGAATGAGCCAGCCAACTCTTGTGTCCTGTGGAAAATATATAAATGTTATCTGAAGTTGCTCATAGATGTAATGCTAATTAATGTTAAATCACAAATAAACAGTATTTTAAATAGATGGATTTTGTATAGCAGCCTTCTGTTTATACAGCGCTCTTACATCTCACGCTTGTAGAAAAGATACTTTGATTATACATGTTACTTCTCAAGAATTTATGCTGAAGATGGCTTCTTGTTTGTGGTTATTCTGAAAGCTGTGCAAGAAAATAGTCTGATTTTATTAGAAAACAGTTGCTTTCTCTGTCACAGATCCTGGAGATGAAAGAGGACAGCCCTGTGGTAAAAAACACGGCATTGTCAGGAGTTGATGTGAACCCCGGTTGAGTCTGCGCTGCAGGCTTTCCTCTCCCAGGGCTTGCTTCCATGCCGCCTTGGTCTGTGCTTCTGCTCTGCAGCGTGGGTTCACGTGTGAAGGCCCGAGACATAAGACTCGGGTGGTTTAGGTGCTGTGTAAGTATAGAGCAGGGAGATAGCTTCTGGAAATCACTTTTTTTTTCTTTTCATTTTATTAATGAAAACAAAGGGGGGTTTTTTGTCAGGAAGGCTTTTAATGCGAAGTTATTTGAAGACATCTGTGTCATGCCCTGCCAGCGTATGGTATACCTCAGAGTCTCTGAGGCTGCATCAGTTGCAGTCTTATGTTTTTAAAGCTGTATCTACTCTGTGAAATGTCTTTAAGGACTTCAACAAATGTTTACTTTCATTGTCCTTCCACAAATCAGCCTTTTGTTTCCTTTTACAGGAAAGTAAAAATCCAGCCCTCAGAGTCTGGTGACAGTTTCATGAACTCGGTCCCCATGTGGGAGAATAATTCTGGTTCAGCGTTTTAAATAAATCTTAACCAAGATTCAAGTAATTTTCTTATTATTGTCTCCAGGAGCATCTACAGTTCTGCTTAGTGCTGCACTAGCATGAAAGTAAACGCTATATCAACATGGAGGGGCTTATGCTGTAAGGATAAGGGCATCTATAATTTTCTTCTTTGAACTCTCTTCATTCCCAGGAGCGTACGAACCACAGCAGACCCTCCATTCTCACTTAGATCTTACTCTTTCGCAGTGTTACAAGAAGGATCTCAGATTCTGGAAACAAAAGCGTGGAAATAAAATAGGTGTTCATAACAGGCATAACACATTAAGGCTGAAATCTTGGGAAGTAGGAGCCCTTGGAAAGACAAGCTTCAAAATGGATCACTGACAGAGTAAGAAAGAATTATAACCATTAGGATGCCTAACCCAAGAAAGAGCAATACAGCCACGCAGCAGTGTATCCTATGAGGAGTTACATGCAAGCAATCACTTAAGAACCTTGTAAAGGAAAACAGGATTTTTAAAGTCGTGCATCTTTCTACCTCACTTTTGTCTGTGTGTGGCCGTACTGAAATCTGTATTGTGATCCGGGTGATCACCTACCGGCTTCTTTTACAGACTCTCACCTGTTAAGGGTCCCTTCCAACCCAAACTGTTCTATGTTTGAGTCTTACAGAGAAAAACAGATTTTGCTTCATTTGCAAAAATTGCGGAATGATGTATACTTTAGATCAGGCTTTAAATGCTGCAAGGAGACAGGATGATGTCATGTTGAAGGCTGCAATAGGCCATTTTGACCAGTATTTTCCTGCCTTGCCACTTGAGTTATTGTACACTGTTGAGCGTGTAGCATAAATTGCTGTTCTCTGATGCTCGGTAGTTGAGGATTTTCTATTTTCTGGGAGTTCAGTTTGCAAAACTGTTGAGTTTTCACTGTTTCAGTCTGTGGAGATGTCTCAAATAAGATGTACTGCCAAGTAGCCAAGGATGGGGAGAAAGGGCCGCTGTGTCCCAGACTGGGCACGTTGGTCTGATGGAAACTTCCGACACGAGCGCTGATGTTCCTCCTCTCCCTTCCTGCAAACTGGTGGGGAAACGCATCCCCACGCCCACAGCATTTCTGCGTGGGTTCTTTCAGAGATCCAGTATGCTAAATGAGATGGAACGCTCATGGAAAAGCACTAATTAGACGCTGCCTGGCTGTGTGCCCGCCGGCAGCTGGAGCGCAGTCGGCCTGTCTGTGGGCACTGTCTTGTGCGTGGCTCAGACGGCACGAGCAGCCCGGTAGGGAATGCCGGGAGGGTGTTCAGTGGAGATGGGCACTTCTGACATTTGAGCTGTCACAGAGCCTTTATAAACTCCCATTTTTAGAGACCTGCAGATTGGCCGAACTTGCACAGACTCGTAGAGGAATAGTAGAAAGCACGTCCCCAATGTAAAGGTTGCTCAGCCCTTTGCCACTAGATTCCTAATCTCAGTTGCAAAGCCAGCAGCATTCAGGTTTCTAAGAGAAAAGGTTGCCAGAATGTAATGTGGAGAAAGCTGGGTTTTTGTACAGCCTTGTTCTTTAGAAGTGCTTGATTACAGTAGCTTTACCTTTTATGCGTGCAGCCGTACATGCAAACACACACAAGCAGTTTTGACTTGGACCAGCACACGGCATGGAAAGTTTCAGTCAAGTTTGATCAACTTGTAAGCAAACAAAACAAAGCCTGATGAGAACTGGAGGGCAAACCTGGTCGCAGCTTATGTCTCCGTCTCTGTTGGGGCAGCCTGGCTCTAGTATTACCCATGTAGATATTTAATCCTTTAAACACGCTACTACTTCTGTGGTGGCGGGAGCTACACCAGGCAATCACACTGAGCCCCGGGTGGGTAGATAAAATATTTCCTTGGATGCGTTCTCAAAGACCCTTTACAACTGGTTGCACCTTTCTGTGTCTGCAGGGAGCAACGTCAGTTCAAGAGTCACACTCTGAAATTGTGGCTGAGAGTGCCAAGTCAGACACAGCCTTTGAAAGGTGAAAATTCAAGGGGCCATTAGATGGCATCAGACTTTAACGTTTGCTGCCTTCGTTCCCTGCAGTCGGAAAACCATTAACAAAGATCTTTCAAAGAAAGTATTTTGGTGGAGATTTTGTGGGCTTTATTCCCGTTCTGTCCCAGCGAGATGATAGCAGACATCTGGCTGTCGGACTCATTTTCTTTATTGATGCATTTCAAAATCCAGCAATGGAGTGGCCTGTGTCTGGGAGGCAAGACTCCTCCGCTCCTCTCAATGCCCTCGCACTTTCGCAACTGGCTAAGAATATGGGGTTGGTTTTTTTTTTTTTTTTGCACTTATAAACTTACTCCACTGAGCAGAAGAATATCCTTATGTTCAATATTTTCTCTCTAGCAACCTTACCCACAGGCCAGAGGGCTTTCAGCATTTGTGGATCACTGGGGCAGAAGTGGCAGGAGATCCTGGTGGAAGGTATATGAGAGGGGACAGGGCTGAGAACCTGCAGAGCTTCAGACATCTTGGGGTCAGGGCAGAGCCTCACTGATCTGCCCCTTGGGTGAGCTGCGGGGGTGTGAATGGAGAACCAGAAGCCCTGTTCTACAGTGGAGGAAGATACTTTAAAGTATTCAAAGAACCTGCTGCTTTGAAAGCTCAACTGTGCCAGTTTGGAGGGTTGTACTATATTTTCATAAGTCTTTTAAAGGGAATGGCATCCTTTGCCACTAACAACCCATTTGTGTCTCCTTGCTCTTCAGCAGATGAATTCTGCCAAAGGCATACTTGGTGTCTTGGTCTCAGTCTCCGGACTGCACATCATTGGAAGCTGAGGTCAAGGTCTCGGGAAGCATCGCTGCGTGCTCGCCCTGGTTTACGCTTTTGTCCTAGTGCCTTCCCTTCGTCTTTGTGGGAAACAGGACATTGGGCAAGTTGGACCTTGGTTCTGATGTGCTACGGTTGTTTTTCTGTATTGGTCAAACTTGAGAAGGGAAGGATGTCGGTGTTTGTGCAGTTAACTGTTGTGCGGGGAAAATCAGAGATCGGGAGAGAAGATGGAGATAGATACATTATTATGTACTGTAAGTATATGTTAAAGATATATTGTTATATTATACACTATCTTTCCTATATAGTGGTCAGAGGGACAGATGCTCTGAATTGTCTCCAAGAGAGAAAAAGGCACGTTTGACTTTAAAAAGGTGGAAGGTGTTGTCAGCGTGTTTCTGTCTTGGGATCTGCCTGTAAATGAAGCACATAAAGGAAAAGTAGTGGCTGGGAGCATTTACAGCACGTTTAGCAGAACTTCCTTTCTGGCCTGTCTTGCCTGATTCTTCTGGTTTCTCCTTCCCCTCCCTGGTCAATATTTGCACTGGATCAAACTTAGGGAGAGAAAACCAAAGGCTTGAGCTCATGTGAGACGGATGCAGGCGCTTTCCCCTCTGGGATCTGATGCTTAGGTGTGACCCGAGTGATCCGTACGACGCGGGTCCTCAGCCTTCGCCTTTAGATCAAGCGGTGCCACGCCACGGGCCTGGTGCCACGGGGTGAGGGGGGAGCGCACACGGTGTCACCCTGGCAGAGTGCCCGGTTGCGCTTCGCACAGGCCCTGACCGCGCAGCAGGGCGAGCGCCCGGCGTCGCTGCCGCAGCTCTTGCGGCCGCGCG